>NW_015664181.1:1642364-1668458 GCF_001515625.1 Sinocyclocheilus rhinocerous | reverse complement strand
TCTGGCTGTGAAGTGCTGGCAGAAAACACTCTGTCAATGTCAGCGAATTACAAATGACATTTTTTGCGCCCTTGAAGGGCACCACAGGAAACAAATAGTATTCGTGTGGTTGTTCCAGACAAAGGGAGGAATGTAATCCCTTCACTAAGATTCTGCTTCATAAGGTCAAGTATACTGTGCATAGTATGTAAATGTTTTGCATACATGGATACCTGGATAATTTTGGCCAAAATGAGCAACATATAACCAGAGCACACTGTGTGCAATACTATTTCCCACAACACAATATAACCTTCCAATTCCAGTGTTACAAATGAACAAAGTGATATCTGCATTTATTTTAGCATATTATTATTTGATTGGACTGCCAAGAACAAGGACATTTTAACACAAAATTGGATTAGAAAACAAAACAAAAACAACAACAGAAGCATCAAGCACCTTAGTAAAGTCATGTGAGTACAACATACAGCTGTAAAATACATTAGAACAGGGGTCACCAGACTCGGTCCTGGAGGGCCGGTGTCCTGCACAGTTTAGCTCCAACCCTAATTAAACACACCTGAATCAGCTAATCAAGCTCTTACTAGGTATACTTGAAACTTCCAGGCAGGTGTGTTGAGGCAAGTTGGAGCTAAACTCTGCTGGACACTGAACCTCCAGGATCAAGTTTGGTGAACCCTGCATTAGAATAATAAAATGCAATTATTGAACAGCATTTCTTAAACTTAAACAGATCTCTTAGTCAGTGTTTCGTATCTGTTCAGCCGATTGGTCTGATGTTCCTCTGACTCTTTCTACAGCACAGGCCTAATAGATTGACACAAGCCTCCAGCAATAGCGTCTGCATTGTCTACAATAACAAGGACACTGTGTCATTAACCCCCAAATCATGGTCTCATTCTAGACATGCAATCCCATCATGCCAATCCTCTGTCAGTGCAGTGCTAAAGCACCAGCTGGCTGCAGCTCAGCAGTGTGAACCCTTTACACCTTATTAACCACAGCTAATGAAGCCACCACTGATGCTAATAAGCAATACGGCGACCTCATTAACTTTAAGCTCTGTATGTTCTACATAAGTAGTGGAGAAACGAAAAAGTTTGGTGAAAAGTCAATATTTGATAAATGGCTACAGATGTTGTAGGGTAAAAATGGTCCGATTCAAGAAGAAAGGGTGGAGTAAAGAGTAAAAAAGGCAAAGATTGGACCATGGAATTCTTAAAGACATTTTTGAAGAATCTGCACAACAATGTTTACACAAGTGTAAAACTAAGATATTAAGACATATTTAGTGGCATAAAGTCATAATTATGATAAATTAAATTGCAACAACATCTTTCATGTCAAGAATGCATTTATATTGGATATTAATGCAGCCTTCTAATGCAGTTTTGGTATAAAGATTGTATAACGACCTCAGCTCCATATCACAACATCAGCAAAATCATAAAATCAAGTTATGATTTGGTTCTTCTTCTCATAAAACTCAAGTATATATGTGAACTGTCACATAAACTTGAAATGTAAATGTACGTGCTCAAATGAAGTTCTCATCTGTCCTTGAATGTCTTGTGGCATTGAAAGATACGCAACAGAGTGTGTGTCTCTTGGCTTAGTCTTCTTTCTAGGCCCAATGCCAGACCTGTGTAAAGTTAGACACTGGGAGCAGGAGTCAGTACCCAGAATTCCTGCTATAATGAATGAAAGGCAACGTCAGAATGATTACAATGAATATGACAGACAGAATGAAACAGTTTATGTTGAAGAGCCTAAGATCTTGGCAACATGTGCTGGCAGTGTTACGATGGGAAATGTAAGACATTTGTTGTCTACAGCAGGGTTTCCCAAATGCCTACAGTTTATGAGGAAACTGCAGGCAGCTTGGAAGATTGTGATACTGTGGAAGCAAACACCAAAATACTTTTTTTTTTTTAAGTTACATCATCTACCAGCAGAGGTTAAACCAGGGATTTCCAAACATTTTTGTCAGTCAAACCTTTTTGACTTCAAATATTTACTTAAAATCTGGGGATACAATACAGTAACACATTCACATATTCACAGTTCACCTGGATCGTATTCTGGAAGCTGTTTTGACATCAGGTTACATTAAAAACCCTCAATATATACATCATCTGAACATAAAAAGGAGGTGGAGTGATGTGACAAGCCACAGATGTATGTCACTTCTAAGCCGATAGGAAATCTGATAACAGATGCAAAGAAGAGAACTATACAGCTGCCTACAGTATTTGTTTACATCCTTCATAGTTGAAGGAAATGGATCATTGATAAGACAAGCTTTTGAGCTTGTATATGGATCATTCAAAACACCTTAGCAATCACATAGCCACATCTTGGTAACCACCTATGATACCTTAGCATCATTGCGACTGGCTTGCTCACATTTCTTTCGAAAAATTGAAACCCGAACATGTAAGAACAATATGCGAGAATGACAAGAAAATTTTACTCTAAGCAATTAGCTCTCCAAATTCTTGATTGATGAGACTTTAATAATGTAGTTTTAGCATAAAATCCTCACCGGTTGAAGTGTTATGCACTTTATGTGCAAAGAAAAAATCATTTTCAGATTTGTTAGCATGCATATCATAATGATCCGGTAAATTCCATGTCAATTAATCATCTGTTATTTACTATAAATTATGCTCCTGTCTCTCCAGATACACATCAAACATTGTGCCACATTCAGCACAGCTGACTACACTGCGTAATTAACGATTCAAAACATCAGCCAAGCCAGATTGTTCACGGCAGCCAGGTTCAGAATGAATTGATCTTCACAGAGTTGCCTACAACATGCAAATGCAGTCAACAATCAATCTGACATTTCCTGCTTTTTCTATTCACTGCATCCAGGGCCCAAAAAGAACATTGGACAGGTGAACGGAGTACATTTCAGGGCCATAAATCTTTAGTAGACTGTTGGATTTGAATCGCTCATGTCACTAACATTAGCAAGGGCCAGAATATCATTTTTTGACCATATAAAATTCCCCCAAAACATGTAAAAGTTACCAACCAGCTAGCAAGAAACTCACCTAAGCCAATTGTTACTTACATTTCACTCTTAGTGTGTGTTAAATTTGGTGTTGTGCCACTATTTGCATTACTAAATAAAGGTATACTACCATTTGAAAGTTTGGGGTCAGTAAGTTTTTTATTATTATTTTTAAAGAAATACAATAATACTTCTATTTAGAAAGGATGCACTGAATTAATAAAATGTGACAGTAAAGATTTCGTAATGTCACAAAAGATTTCTACTGCAAAGAAGTTCCCTTGAACTTTTTATTCATCAAACAAATCCTGAAATATATATATATATATATATATATGTAACTTTTTTTTACAGTATAGTGTAGTGCAATATATAAGTATGTATTAACAGACCAGATATATTTAGCACAGTCTTATTTCAGTTTTAATACCTATATTTGGGAGTCAGTACCCAGCATTCCTGCTATAACGAATGAAAGGCAACGTCAGAATGATTACAATGAATATGACAGACAGAATGAAACAGTTTATGTTGAAGAGCCTAAGATCTTGGCAACATGTGCTGGCAGTGTTACGATGGGAAATGTAAGACATTTGTTGTCTACAGCAGGGTTTCCCAAATGCCTACAGTTTATGAGGAAACTGCAGGCAGCTTGGAAGATTGTGATACTGTGGAAGCAAACACCAAAATACTTTTTTTTTTTTAAGTTACATCATCTACCAGCAGAGGTTAAACCAGGGATTTCCAAACATTTTTGTCAGTCAAACCTTTTTGACTTCAAATATTTACTTAAAATCTGGGGATACAATACAGTAACACATTCACATATTCACAGTTCACCTGGATCGTATTCTGGAAGCTGTTTTGACATCAGGTTACATTAAAAACCCTCAATATATACATCATCTGAACATAAAAAGGAGGTGGAGTGATGTGACAAGCCACAGATGTATGTCACTTCTAAGCCGATAGGAAATCTGATAACAGATGCAAAGAAGAGAACTATACAGCTGCCTACAGTATTTGTTTACATCCTTCATAGTTGAAGGAAATGGATCATTGATAAGACAAGCTTTTGAGCTTGTATATGGATCATTCAAAACACCTTAGCAATCACATAGCCACATCTTGGTAACCACCTATGATACCTTAGCATCATTGCGACTGGCTTGCTCACATTTCTTTCGAAAAATTGAAACCCGAACATGTAAGAACAATATGCGAGAATGACAAGAAAATTTTACTCTAAGCAATTAGCTCTCCAAATTCTTGATTGATGAGACTTTAATAATGTAGTTTTAGCATAAAATCCTCACCGGTTGAAGTGTTATGCACTTTATGTGCAAAGAAAAAATCATTTTCAGATTTGTTAGCATGCATATCATAATGATCCGGTAAATTCCATGTCAATTAATCATCTGTTATTTACTATAAATTATGCTCCTGTCTCTCCAGATACACATCAAACATTGTGCCACATTCAGCACAGCTGACTACACTGCGTAATTAACGATTCAAAACATCAGCCAAGCCAGATTGTTCACGGCAGCCAGGTTCAGAATGAATTGATCTTCACAGAGTTGCCTACAACATGCAAATGCAGTCAACAATCAATCTGACATTTCCTGCTTTTTCTATTCACTGCATCCAGGGCCCAAAAAGAACATTGGACAGGTGAACGGAGTACATTTCAGGGCCATAAATCTTTAGTAGACTGTTGGATTTGAATCGCTCATGTCACTAACATTAGCAAGGGCCAGAATATCATTTTTTGACCATATAAAATTCCCCCAAAACATGTAAAAGTTACCAACCAGCTAGCAAGAAACTCACCTAAGCCAATTGTTACTTACATTTCACTCTTAGTGTGTGTTAAATTTGGTGTTGTGCCACTATTTGCATTACTAAATAAAGGTATACTACCATTTGAAAGTTTGGGGTCAGTAAGTTTTTTATTATTATTTTTAAAGAAATACAATAATACTTCTATTTAGAAAGGATGCACTGAATTAATAAAATGTGACAGTAAAGATTTCGTAATGTCACAAAAGATTTCTACTGCAAAGAAGTTCCCTTGAACTTTTTATTCATCAAACAAATCCTGAAATATATATATATATATATATATATATATATATATATATTACGTTTTCCATAAAAATATTAAACAGCACAAGTGTTGATATTCAGCTTTGCATCACAGGAATAAATAAAGACACTTTAGAACATTTTCAAATAGAAAACACATTTTAAATTGTAATAATATTTCACAATATTACTGTTTTTACTGAGTTTTTGATTCAATAAATGCAGCAACTTGTGAGTGAAACTCAGTGAAACAGTATGTCAGTACTGAGACTATCACATCTTTAAATGTCTTGATTATACACTCCCTCTTTTTGCTTGCACATGTATGTGCACATTAGCATCAAGCTAAATCCATTGCCTTCAAATTCTATTATTATTTACATTTAATGTTCATTTAAAATGTGCTGTAACATCCTTGACCACCTCTTCTGTTGCACACAGAATTTGTGGGTAACATTAGCTGAAAGGCATGCACAGTTCCTCACTTCCAAAGTCCTACGGAGAAAGTACTATTTTCCACATATATTTGGGACGCTCTAAATCTTATCTCACATGCTATTTAGGGAGACAGCAACAGTGTCATGCCAGTGGGTGTTTTCGTTAACTCGTCAGTAACTGCTTTAGAGGGCTATCATGGTATAGAACAGCGATTTACTCACCTTTACCCCAGCGCTCTCAGGTTAATAACACTGGGACCAATCCGGTCTACAGGTGCTATATTTCACCACACATACACACACACACACAAACAACAGCCTCTATCTGCGTGCAGCCGCTAGCTATAGAGATAATGCATCTTTACATCCCTTACCAAACCCTGAATGCTTCACTCTCTTAAGACCATCTGATGGATTGTCTCAGGTCTGGCAGAGGCAGATAGCAAGACACACAGGTTCTTATCAGGCCTAAGCCAGGGGGACATTAATCAATGCATCTGTCACTCAGTTTCAGGTAGGGTACGGATCTTAGTTAGCATTTAAATATAAAACCTGCACTCTAAATTGAGAGCATTCGCTACAGAAATTACATAATTCCTCATAAAAGGGGGCTAAATTAGTTCTGAGATGACTGGAGGAACCATCTAGAACATTCCCCAGTGGATGAGTGTGCTAAATCTGGGATCTAGACTGTGTGTTTGTTATTCAGATGTTAAATAAAGACGAGCATGAATGCACTACAGCATTCTGGAGGTTTCTTCATGAAAATCAGTGCTAAAAAGTGATTTGACTTGAAATAATAAGCCACATTTTGCCTTTTAGACTTACAGTTGTTTACATATCATGGTACAGAATTTTTGTAGAATTTCAATTAAAGGGACAGTTCACTCAAAAAAATAATAATAATAATTCTTTCATCATTTACTCACCCTCATGTTGTTCCAAAGCCATTGGACTCCATTTCAACCCAAATGGAGATGCTTTCAAAATGTTTGAAATCTAGTCTATACAATCATAATGTATGGTGCAAATTTTTAGTTAATGCAAATCATCTGAAGGAAATTTGAGGACTATGGCAGAGCTGAAGACTTACATTTTAGTCTGTTCTTCACACAAAGAATGGCTTCACAAGACTTTGAATATAGCACACAAGTTGTATGCACTACTTCTATAAGGTTTTTCATTCATTTAGCCATATGAATCTCCATCCATTTTTTTCTGTAAACACTATTTAGACTTCGTTTTTCTCAACAAAGATTTCACTATTTTCAGGTGTCCTTGTTACATATGTCACATGTACTTACAATTATAATAACAATTAATTATGCATAATTACATGCAAGTAAACCTAAGCCAAACCCTAATCCTAACCCTATCCATATAGTAAGTACATATATAGTTCATTAATATTACTCAGTACATAAATGTATAATTACACTGTATTAGGGACACCTTAAAGGGTTAGTTCACCCCAAAATGAAAATTATGTCATTAATTACTCACCCTCATGTCGTTCCAAACCCGTAAGACCTTCATTCAACTTCGGAACACAAATTAAGATATTTTTGATGAAATGTGAGAGCTCTCAGACCCTGCATGGACAGCAACGCAACTGTAATGTTCCCAGGTCCAGAAACGTAGTAAGGACATCGGTAAAATTAGGCCTAAGACATCGAGAGTCAGGCAGACCTATAACAACCCAGCCACAACACATAATTGCGAATAACATGCCTTACCTTAACACAGAATCGACCACAGAGTCCAGCGTTTATATTTTTTCTACGAATCTTTGAGTTAACATGTACTAAACATGAATGGAATTTGCACCGCAGCGCCCCCACACCTTAATGCTCTTGACAGGAATAGCATGTATAGTTATTTTTATTGAAGTGAATTAGGTTTACATCGCCGTCATGCATGAATGAATTATATTTTTGCAATTTAACACATAATAATCCACAATGATCACATTACACAAAACTGAAATTGCACGTCAAAATAACACATTGTCAGTATTTTTTGAGACCCCCCAAAATTTCCCAAATCACGTTTTCAGGGGAGCCCATGTCTTATTAAGGGGAGCCGAGCTCCCCCTAGCTCCCCCATAGTTCGCACCCTGCTTGGGGGAGAAGAATTGTTAAATAAATTGTTATTTTTGTTTTGTTTTGCTTCATTCTGAAGATGAACGAAGGTCTTACGGGTTTGGAAATTCATATCCATAGAGAAATACAAAATAAACCCACACTACTGCACCAGCTTCATCCAGCTCTCATTTTTCACACACATCCCTGCTCCATGTTCACTGGTTCTATAAATTTTTTCTCTGTGGGGTCTATTTGACATACCGCATCCGTCAGCTGCCACCTAGCTCTAAGATATCTGTTCTTTATTAAACCGGTTTCTTTCACGTCAATTTCAGTGATTAGATTGCACCACAGGAGCGGCTTTTTGCACATTTTTTTGTTCTGCATTAGTATGAAAATTGCTGCTGAACCGAAACAGCTGGGAGTTCCTTTTACCTGTATTCCGGCCCCCTGGCAGAAGACTCATTTATTCCCTCTGTTTTTCCTGTGGATGGCTGAGAGGGGAACACGCATCACAGATAAAAAACAGCACAGCAGGGTGTAGCGTTGTGTCTGTATGCGGGCTCTGAAGATATGACGGAACAATCTGGAAAGACATGGTTTATGCATACAACTGCAGAAATGCTGCTCAAAGGTGAGAAGACTGTATGTGAAAGTCACATGGTGTACTGTTGTATTCTTTGTGCATTTACACATACACATACATTTACGTAAGTGAAGTAAGTGTAAACACCATGGAAAATGCATATCGAAATAATTTTCTATCATATATCAATACCATGATGGAAGGTTGACATGTACCTTGGTAATAACATGTTATTCTTTGAACTACACTGTACAGTAAATATTAACATACATGAATATGGGAATCACTTAGTACCTTGGTATTTATCAACATCATGGATTTTTTGGACGCTTACAAAATAGAACTGAAGCAGTACTATGGTACAGCAACGTTGGCAGATGATAATATTATCATAGTTCAATATTAAAATACATGAACTATGGTATTTATATGGCACATCAAAGTAGTTCCAAAAACACCATGAAACAAGTCTAAAAAAGTTGTACCATGTTTTGTTTTGTTTTTGGTCACGTACTATAGTAATATCTTTTTATTTACTGAAGCACAATGGAGTTCCAAGAAAATGGCATGATGCATGAATATGAGAATCATTTATATATAATATATATTAACATATCCTCCCTGGATCATGGTGCACATGGAGTCACATTTTTTTTTTAAATCAGATCAGAATTTAAACCTACTGTATATACTTAATAGTATAAAAAAAAAATGTAATCCTCAAACACATGAATGTGCTACTATGTGGGAATAATCTTTTAATGACCAATGAATGGCTTCTCTTCCTTGCATTTCATTGCCATGGAAATGGATTAATAATTGATAACAGAAACTGTTGGTGTTCCTCAAGGATTAATGCTCGGCATGATAGAGAGGCAAAGGATGTTCGGATGAAAGGAGAGAACGAGGGGATGGAATCAGGTGGGATTCAAGGCAGATAAACGCCCACTCTCTCCTGCTTTTCATGTGAAAGACAAACAACCTATGTAAATGCTCCAAGGACACAGAGCAATCCCTGAATGGAGGAGTTGATCGCCTTGCATTTATTTTATTCAAATAGAAAACAAAGACGGGCTTTTAGCCAATTCCTCGAATTAGCCTTCACTGACAAATGAAGGACAGAAATCCACGCTTCCCTTGGCAAACGTCCAGTAGAAAATGTTCAATAAGTCAATTTATCTGCAGTATGTGAGTCTAATCAAAACGTTTTCCCTTTTTATGGCACACGCCACACATTTCTAATTTCTCAAGTGAAGTGAGGACAGCCATCCACTTTGATGTTACAACCTAATGAATTAAATTATCTGATTCGTTTTAATTGATCCGGTGGTTTAAAGTGGTTTTATGGTGTTAAGCAGATGCTAATTCGCGATCACTCATAAAACGGACTGAGGAAATGTCACTCAAGGCCAGTCTGAAACATTCACAAGACCAAAATGCATGCAAACCAAAAGAACGAAAAAGGAGGTACAAAAACAAGGACATCAAATATGAGGAGATGTTGCATATATGGTCTACAGAAGATAACAGTTTAGATAAATGACGACTCAGAATTTCCACCTTAGATATCTTCAATATACAGGTGCATCTCAATAAATTAGAATGTCGTGGAAATTTTTATTGGTCTTATGGAGTATTCTAATTTGTTGAGATAGTGAGTTGGTGGGTTTTTGTTAAATGTGAGCCAAAATCATCACAATTAAAAGAACCAAAGACTTAAACTACTTCAGTCTGTGTGCATTGAATTTATTTAATACACGAGTTTCACAATTTGAGTTGAATTACTGAAATAAATGAACTTTTCCACGACATTCTAATTTATTGAGATGCACCTGTATATTCAACTATTACAAACCCAAAACAGATAATGTAGTCGCATTCTGACTTTTTCACATTGCGTTTCTACAGCAGAGGACTGATATATTAGATAAAGAAAGCACACTAGCCCTGTGGAACAAAGAAATGACTTCTAATGCAGTCAATAATCTGAGAATAGAGGGCAGATAGGTAGTTTGGAACAATCACGCTTTATCAAAGGAGCCTGTTCGGTTTAGTTATCTCCAATAATATTCACCAGTGTTCATTTGTCTTTCAATTTCTATTCCAGTGCTGTAAAATAAACCTAAAGGACTCTACGAAATCACCTGAACACAATTTTCTGTCCATTTTGATGCATTCCTTAAATGGCATATTCAAGGGCCTGTTCTTTTCCGTAAAGGAATAGTCCAAAAACTGCGGTTATTTTTTTTTTTCCAAGAAACGCATATAGATTAGCTCCAAAGGACAAAACTCAGCTGTTAGATCATACCAACAATGTGTTAGATCCAACATTCCCAGCTTGTCATAGTCATAATGTAAACAAAAACTTTTATTTTGGATGCGATTAATCGCGATTAATCGTTTGACAGCACTATTATATATTAGGTACACTTTAAAAAAAAAAGTCCCGTAAAAAAATGGTAAATGACTTGCGGCTACGGCTGCCAAACAAAAACCTTAAAATTAAAGTAAAATATCATAATTGAAACAAGGAAAAATCTGTTAAATATATTTTTTTTTATAGCAAAAAAAAGTTTTTGCTATAAAGTATGACAAGCAAAAATACCCCAACAATCACAGATTTCTATTAAAAGTTATGATTACAATCCCTCCTAGATCTATCAACTACCTAGAAACAACTTAGCAACCAACTAGCCCATATTTTCAAACAATGTAAGGCCTAAATAACCTTAAGTGCTCAAGAGTTTTCTCAACTTTCAGACTTGCACTTTGTAGCTCTACTTTAAAATTCAGGATGAGTATATTATGCTCTTTAACCAAAGTGCATCACTCTAAAGCTGCAGAACAGGTCAAAATGATTTTTTAAAAATTAGCAAGTAAGCAAAGCTGTTTCAATAAACTTGGTGAGTTTTAGTCAATTGAATTTTGTGTGAAGTTTGGATTATTTACAGAATGCCGACCACAGCATCTTGTAAATCATTTAAAATATCATTTAACTTCGATTTTAGAAATATGTCATGCTACTTTTACAAAAATAAACTGGTAGATACTTGACAGTTAGATTGCGCTGAGACGTAGTGACCAGCATACAGCACCACAGGGGAAAATGTGATTATTTTGGCCTTGGTTAATTAAATCTTTAAACAGTCTGTATGCAAAAACAGTCAGTCTGAGACACTTTAGTTTGATTGAACTATCTCCTCTTTCAATCATAATGAAACCGCCTCATATTGCGGCGCACACAAAACGTCTGTCATCCATCAACAGATTGATGGTGAAGGGTGTTTTTAATTTCGATTTAGTTTTAAGTTCATCCGCAGTGGTAAATGGAGAGAGTGAGATATTCTGTATCAGACACAAAGCTAATCCCTTTAACCACACGGTGCATGTCAGTGTTTTTCCATCTCATCAGAAATGTCACCTGCTGAAGTGACAAGGGAGGAGAGATTGAAATGTCATGCATGATTTATGGAACCTTTTCATGTAACACTGTTTATATGACAGTGCCGTCTTATCTGTGAATTCAGCTCGACTGATTTGCCTCCCGCTAAGAAGTAAACGAGTGACGGTGTAAACACACAATTCTGACAAGAAAATAAGACCTGTGGCCCATCCACACAATATACTCAGGCAAACACGAAAATACTCACATTGGCCATTTGCTGGCAAAGTTCTTACAAATACAAACATTAATGACAACAACAAAATGCTGACTGTAAGAAATCGATCAAAAGTTGCAAAACGTGTTATAAAAGCAGTAAAACAAACCTTCTTGTTTGGTTGGTCATTTTGTCTTTTCCAATTGAACTTTAAAAGTGTATGCCACAACATCACAAAATAAAATGACAAAAATAATTATGTTTTCAAACAGCTTTCCCCTGAACACCTTTCCTAACTTGCCACTGCAAACAAGGTGTCCCACCACCAACTCGAAAAAATAAGCCAGGTGACTTTGCCTCAACAAGTCATGGGACTGAATTAGTTCAAAGAAAAGAAAACAATTCCAAAATTTCCCAACAAGTAACAGTTTTGCTTTCTCTAATACATGGGCTAAAAACAATGCCTTATTCACAAATTGTTTTTGCAATATTTTCCACATAAAATAAATTCAAAGCTGTTCAAAGCTCGAGCTGTTCACGTCCTTTACATGGACTTCATCGGAAATACACAAGTTTACCACACTGTAAAAAATAATGTGTAAAATGAATTAAAATGTTATAATAAAAACCTGTATGTTCATTAGCCACTTATATTTAATTGCTTACTTAACGTACTGTAAAAATTATGCTTTTAGAAAAAAATAAAATAACTTGAATGCATGAATGAAAAGCAGCCTTAAGCAGATCTTGAGTTGAATAGGGAAAGCTGTAAGGGACTCCAACACCACATTTGAATGACATCTCAAAATCCCACTGCACACCTGCATGGAAAATGAAGCTACAGTGTTGGCTGCATACCCTCGCTTGGTAGAAAAAACAGAAACCATTTCATTACTTGAGATTTGAGTATCAAAATCAATATTTGCAAACAATTCAGTTCATTAATGAACTAAAGGTAAAGCCCTGTGTGTATTCTTAGCCATTAGTCAGGAATCAATAAATGTAATTTCAAAAGCGCACTGAAAATAATGAAAAGGGTCCTTAGCAGAATATTACTTTAATCATCTGAACATTTTTCAATTACTCAAAGGGAACCTTGCTTGTCAGGGTGGGCGGACAATGATTAAAAATTCTATGAGAGACTTTTACAAGGGCAGTTTCATTTCAGGTGCGGTTTGCTCTTACTGACATTCAATCAATTTGCCTAAAACAACAAAATCTGAGGAAATGCTTTACATGCTTTGAATGGAATTTATATGAATACTCTCTATACCTATTATATATATGAAGAGCCATTAACACAACACCTGTTCATGTGTTTTAGACTTTTTTTTACCCTTTTGCATCCATTTTTAGATTATAAATACACTTCTACAAACACATGAATACATCCACAGAATTGCGTCACAATTACGGATATATTAGTGAAAGGGAAAACATCTCTTCTTTTGGGTCACAATGACTTAGCCAATTAGTTTCTGAGAAAAAAGTACATCAAGAGCCCCAGAGGAGGCATTACCTCCAAGGATAATACGCCATCACATCTCTAAACGAAGGCCATTCTAGAAGTAAATGGGGGGGTAATGAAATCATATCTCTTCTCAGGGAAATCACCAGCCAAATAGGATATGGGTGAGCTGAAATGTAGTTAGCAGATAGGCACAGATACAGCAAAATCACACAGGAAAGAACGGGCTAATGGCTGACCGATGTACGTTTTTCAGTGGTCTTTGCTAATATGTATATAGAGAGATGGGTTACATTATATTTAATAACGATTATAGCAAATAAAATCATACACAATAAAATAACATTATTAAATTAAACATACACATTCATTAAACTTATGCACCATTTAAAGCTAATGTTAGAAGAAACACCAAAGACAAAGTTGATACTAAAAAGTGACATAACTGAGAACACCGAGAAATAAAATTTAAATTAGCTACATCACCTAGTGACATTAGAAATCAAAACATAAAAGACTGTTATTCTGAAGAGGAAAAGGCACACAGATCCAGTGAGGAGGAACTAAAGTTATCCCACCTTTCCGTCACATTGATTCCCACTACGGTGCATTGAGTTCCACTCGCCACAGGAGTTCTACAGCAACGGCACTGAACAGACAGCGAAGGTCAACCTTTGATTTCTCACCATGGTTTCAAAGAATCTTCCACATAAAGAAACACTTTCCTTTTTCTTTCTCTTACTCAATCAACTGGGGACAAGCTGTTTCTAATTAGTGAGATGTGCAGAGGATACATCTCTTCCCTCTCCAACCTTTGCCGAGATTTCAATTGCCCACAAACACGTCTATATAGCCATTTTCTAATTATGGGTGACAAGTTGCTAAAAAGCCAAATAAACACTGCCACACAGCAGTATGTATCTTATTGTCGTCATTTTCCATAATGAGACAATTATTCATCAAAGCTGTGACAAAGATGAATGAATTTGTTTAATCTTCTAGGAATATACGTTCATGGCCAATATAATGACTTATCATTGGCCTCAGACAAAATAGATAGGAAAAAATGATGCCAGACATGAGGCACTTTTTAATCCCCAGATGAAGTAGAAATGTGGAAACAGTAGAAACAGAGTATTTCCTTTTTAGAACCAGAGCTATGCATTTTGAAAAAAAAATATGGAAGTGCATTAGAGCTTGCACTAATAGCACACTAGTGAACTTTGCCGTGTGAAAGTTATTCGTTTTCTTTTCTTTTTTTTGTGAGATTTGCCAGCCATTATTGCTGCATCATGCTGTATGATGCATCTGCTAAATAAACTTTGACTTGCTGCCATCTCTCAGACACTTTGCCAGCTCAAAACTAATTTACTTTCAGTCATTTTAGTTTGGCAAGTAAGGCATGATGGTGGTTCTTCACCATTTTATGTGCACTAGTGCATTAGAGCTTGCTACGGTCACTAACAGCACACTAGTGAACTTTGCCGTGTGAAAGTTATTCGTTTTCTTTTCTTTTTTTTTGTGAGATTTGCCAGCCATTATTGCTGCATCATGCTGTATGATGCATCTGCTAAATAAACTTTGACTTGCTGCCATCTTTCAGACACTTTGCCAGCTCAAAACTAATTTACTTTCCATTAGAGAAAATAAAAAGGTCAAATGCATCGATTTACTAAGGTTACATGAGCATACGCAAATTAACTTTAGTCTTACACCAAAGTTCTATTCACCCTACCTGTACAGAATCATTTTCATCTCTAATTACCAAGGTTCAATGCTAACACAATTTTGTCTAAATTTTCACAGTACTTCTCATTGCATTGAATTTAAACATTAATGAAGGGTTCCAGTCTAATTCAGAATAATTGAAATGTCTCTGTGGACATATTTCACTGCTCTGGGATATTAAGACAGATCTGTGCTCAGAATCCTGAGTTTGAGGGTGAGGTCAACACATGGAGTGTTACTGATGACTCTTGACTGTGTTCACAAAGCACAGATTTCTTCTTCCTCCATACATATACAACACAGAGAACTTTAATTTGCCATTGGTCGGTTGATTTGCTAGAGAACTGTAAACACCATGCCATTGGAAAACAATCCTTAGTCGACGGCGCAGAAATTACACACTTAACCTTTAAGGAGGTGTTTTTTTTTTATAGGTTTGTTTCTTCCTTAGAAAAAAATTATAATATTCCTGAATAACAGTACTATTTTTCCTTCATAAAAATTTCAGCCTTATGTTTAGACTGTGGATAATAATTTTGTTAATAGCATCAGAGAAACGGTCAGTACGGTAATTGAGTTTAAAAGGTTAAAATTCATCAAATAACAAACCAAAAAATTGTCTGTCTGTCCCTTCGGCAGTTATTTTCTGCATTTTATCTCTCTGCGTCTTTACTTCTGAGGACTGGCGTTTTATTTTTCTGGTCTTGGCATTAATTTATTAACATTAGAGAGATAAATGCAACTGATAAATCCAAATAATTAACTCATATCATGTTAAATCTATCACTGCTGAAAGCAGCTTTCATGTCCCCATTTAGTTTCAATGATGGAATGATGTTGATGGAAAGAAGCTGATGTAAAAGTTGAAGCTGAAATGAAATCATTCTGCTAAAATCTAGTTGGTTATAAATAGTTCCCCAAGCTTCAAATGTCATTGTTCTATCATCTCATGCACATAATACAGTATATTTAATAATTGAATCATTTGCCCCAGGACTAGGTTTTGTTGTGGCAAACACAGAATTAGATTAACCACAGTTAGGAGTGTATCTGAACGCCCTTTGAAGACTTGCCAAATATTATTAATGTGATAATAAGCACAGCGAGAACAATACAATTATTAGAGATAACATCAGCGGCAGACTGCGATTCTGGAGTGTGAAAGACTTGAGGACTAGCGGTCATGTGATACGCCTTTAAGTGCCTCTCTGGATTACATTAACCTCCATTAGAATAAGTACGCTGCTATGAATATGAAATGGAAAAATATGAATATGCATATGAATGTGCTAATGGCGCTGCAGATAAATTTAGGGATTGAGGTTTTTCAGTTTTAGTGTTTATGACTAAAGCCTGACTCATATTTCAAGCACACAAATGCACACATAATTGCTTTGCGACAATGTAAACACACAAACAGAGTTACTTAAAATGTCTGTGAAATAAAAATTTATGTTTTTTTGCCAGCTAGATATGAATTTATCAACTTTAACTAACTTTCTCAGCAAGATGTTCTTCAAACTTTTGCTCTGCCATGTCAGTAGGTGACCTGAAAGAGAAAACTGGCTGCAGAAAGAAATAGTTTACGCTAAGGTCCATTATATTGGCCCTTGCAGCAACGCAGAGAACGTTGTGTTTATTTGGTTTGCGTTATAAATTGCAGTCTGACAAAGTCCAGAACGCAACAATGAAATCGAGCTTGCGGGGCTAGAAACGATTGCGTTCACGTACTTGCATAGAGTATATTTTGGGCCTTAGGCCAAAGCACTGCTCTTTAACCACCTTCAGTCTATAGTCTCTCCTCCACTTGAATGAACCTCAGTATTTCATACTTGTCCACGGGGGCTTGTGCATAAAGTTTAATGGAGGATAAAAAGAGAGCATGATCAAGAGGATTTATCCAGCAGGGTTCTTATAAATAAGGCCTCTAATGATGTTCCTGTCATTATTTATGTGTGACAGGTTTCAGACTGGCACCTCGAGGAACAGCCGAGACCTTGTCTTGTCGCGGGCACTTGGCGCCCACAGAGGGGGACTGATTGATCAGGTTCCAGAGCGCGGTCTGTCTGAGATTGAGACGTGATAGTTGGGGCAGCTGATTGATGTGTGAGCGTGTATGTGTGTGAGAGAGAGAATTCATCAAGACAAGAGGCTGAACAGACAAACCAAGGGTGCTGTGTGTAGCATGTAGATATGAAACTTAAATTTACAATGAACACTCACTTACAGCACAGCTCTTAGGATTTACAGATTTAACTACAACATTTCAAATATGACTGTAAATTATTAAATTAATTTCATAATTGCCTTCTTAAATTAAGTTAGCAGACTTATTTTTGCAGTAAATTGCATAAAACCGATAAAAATGGTTTAAAAATACCATTCACTTAGGCATACTGTAGCAGTGATTCATATTTCAAAAACAGAAATTAGATATTTTATTTTTAATTTAATAGTTATTGCTATTATTGGTCGTACCACATGATGAGTGGTCACTTCAAATTACACTAAGACCTTATATCATTAAACATCTATTTAGAGAGACGTGTGAAAAGTGCAGCACATGGCATTAACTGCAGGCATTTCTTCAGCCCCAGATATTTCTGAAATTTGCCCAATGTTGGCTGCTCGATTGACCGTTCGCCGGGAGTTTTATTAACAGGCGATGTGACCAATTATAATGCAGAATCCGTAATTTTTGTCCGACAAACAAACCAGACAGGAGAGTAGACTAACGTTGTGGACTTGAACTTGAAAAATGGTGTGTATTGACGTCTTTTCACGGTTGAAACAAGAATACCTTCTGATGTTCATTCATGTTTATTTTGTGCTATAACTACTAAAGATGAAGAGATGATCGGTTCATGTGCTGCTTGAACTGAGGCGCTACAGCGATCTGTCACACATTAAAGAGCCACAAAACAGTATTTATTGTTTGAATTTCTTTAAAAAAATACAAAATTTGAACTATTTTCATACCAAAAGTAACCTGCTCTGTCTTGTATGTCGGCGCGTTGTCAGTGTCCTCTTTGCTCTGTGATGTATTTTTCACTGCATAAAAACATGATGTGTGGCATAAAAGTGCCATGGTTTGTCGGACGTAGCAACAGTAACTAAGGGAGGTCATACCACATGATATCCAAATGTAGTAACTATATTCCAGCCGTTAAAAAGGCTATTTTTTTTTCCAAATTTGAAAGATGTTTGATGCTTCCCATGTGTCCTTGGCAAATTGGTATATGATGCAACATCTTGTCTTTGAATGGATTTCAACATAAAAATCCAAGTAGGTATAACTGCAGACCGAAGATCTCCAAAATGGGGCGTGAACTCCAAAAGTGGGCAGAACCTCCAAAATGGGGCGGGGTCTCCTTACGCAAAGACTTTCACCATTGGCTCTGGCTTCAGCCAATTGTTATTGACGTACATTTCAAAATAAATAAATTATAAAATAAATTATAAAATTGCAAATTAAAAGTTTTCACACAGGCCCCATATTTGGTTTACTAAGTTCAATGTTTGTAGTCTAAGCATATAAAATTCTTAAATATGAATTCATGATTTAAATTTATTGTAAGGTTTAGTAAATAAACTAGTTAAGTTATCAGTCTCATTTTGAGGCTCTAGCTAATTCCTCCATCACTGGGGTCATGGGTCTTTAGTGCTAATAGGGTTAATTGGAGTATACCATCGCTCCAGACAGGGCACAACCGGCGGTGTGTCTCTCGGGCGTTTGACGCACGTCAGGAGCAGAGGGCAGGTGTGATCACTCCCGTCACGGCCTGACCTGTCGCCCAATGGTGAATTATTCCACACCAGCCGCAGCAGAACAGTTTAGAGGTGATGAATCACCCCGGTGCTTGGCAGGCAGTGTGAATTTCATTTCCCCCCAACCAGCGGGTGTCTCGTTTTTCCCCCACGACGTGCAGAAACTCTGTTCTTATTGAGCCAGAGCGTGTACTTTTTGCCACGTGTCTCCCACTGACAGTTCTATTACGAAGAAAAATGAACAGGAGACATTAACCGTGCTGTCCTGCCACGGTGCCTTCTGAAAACTACCTGTGAATAGAGCGACTGCGGCAGCCGTAGTGCCATCAGGTTATTAGATCAAAGCAATCAGCCACTCGAGGCAGTGTGTTACAGTGATTTTACCATGGGTAGGGGTGTTCTTAGACACAATCTGAAGTAAAATCATTGTGCACATGGCCTTGTGTGAATTACTGCAATATGATAAAAGACACCAATGTTCAATAAATGCATTTATTATTCATAATAATTAGTATAAACCATTCTTACACCAAGTCACAGCTCAATAGTCAGTGCACTGGCCTATAGGGCTGTCCCATTAAAATGTAATGCTTCCTACAAATTCTTAGGGAGTGCACCTTGTACACTTTTGTACCATATTTACCTCTAACATGTGCATATTAGTGCAGCAAAGGTATATTAGTAACTTAAATGTACAAATACACATTAAATAGCTTTGAAAGATGACAGCTTTTGTACCTTTTTTTTTAGGAGTGTATGACAGGAATAGTACAGGTAAAAGGTAATAATAAAAGCTGGTAGGCTATTCCTAATTCAGCCCACGATCACTTCCGGAAATCATGTCATCATGTTTCAGATAATCATGTTCCTGGAACTCTGAATCATCAATGTCTCAGTGTTTAGTGAATGAAGACCCTTGCCATATCCTCATGAATCCCTATCTGCACGCACACTCTCCCCTGTGCACACAAATGCACAATTTATGGCCTGTGGTTTACAGAACTATAATGTCAAGGAACCTGTATGGATAAAGATATCATTCATATTTAAGATTCTGTAAAAATGTTTACAGGAACAATGATTTGGCTTGACAATATGTTTATTTACTCTACCTGTTCTTTATTTCCCTTACAAAATTTCAGTGGAAGCATGGTCTGTATATAAATATGCTGCACTGCTATATTTTTCCCAGTCATCTAAATAGTGAAAACGTGTCTAAATTTACTTGAATTCTCCCTACATGTCACACAAAATATATATATATTTTTAAATAATATAATATATATTAGTTAGTTACAAATACAGTAAAATATAATAATATTGTGAAAAAAAATTTTTATATTTAAAATAATTGCTTTTTTAAATATAATTTTAAATTCAATTTATTCCTGTGATGGCAAAGCTGAATTTTCAGCATCATTACCCCGGTCTTCAGTGTCACAGGATCCTTCAGAAATCATTCTAATATGTTGATTTGCTGCTCAAGAAATACTGTTTTTAAGTACTGACCTCAAGCTTTTGAACTGTAGTGTTCATCAGTATATTACTCACATCACCACTATTGGCATTGTCTATAACACTGGGTCACTAAATCCCAGGTTCTCCCTGTAATATTAGAGATCAGAGTTGGAGATAGATATCCTGGTGGACTGCCACAGTTGTTGTTGACACATCTCATTTGGGAAGGAGGCCTTTTCTTCAGCATTATGATTACTTGCATCTCTTGGGTCAAAGTTTGATAATAAAAGATATTTGTGCAGCTGCCTAAAAACACTTTTCTGCTGAGGCACTCTATTCTTCCTTCATGCAAAATGCCGCTTCTATCACAAAACCCCACTTTAAAACCCCATTTTTTCTGTCAATAAAAATCCCAAGTTCAAAGTCAACTTGAATATCTCTGACTGAGTGTAAAACATTGTCACCTTGATTTATGAGCACACATCATATGCCAGGTTTTTATCTGCTGATCTTTACAAACTATTAGATGCTAAGACTTCTCTCAGCAAGCCAGAAAATTGAGATTCAGAGAGAGAAAGACATACACAGAGTTTCAGGCGGGATGGAATAAGTTATCCTCAGTCAAACAGAAAGAGACTCCTGTTGAATTAAAAGCAAGAGAATGGAGAAAACATCATATGCAGGGGTTTGAAAGGTGAGCACAGCCTTTGATAGCTGTCTGACTTCTGCTTCTGGTGTAACGCTTTTCATCCTTTCAAAGAATCCTTTTCAGAGTTGCAGCAAACATTTTAAAGTTTGAGTCAGCTTGAGTTGGTTGATAATGTTATTGGCAGCTGTCAGTAACTTATACGACCACAGGAAACACTGACAACTCACATTGAACCCAATAAATTATATATGTGTATGTATGTATATATATCAACATAGTCATCATGGAATCCATTCACAATCTATTTGATTTCCACAATGTGATGCATTTTTCAATGAAACGGAAGAAATGTAGATTTTACCCACAGGAAGCTGCTGGATCATGAAAAGTGGCCGTTTTATACCTGAATAGAGCCAGACTTGAATTGAGTTTGCAGTTGACATCCACTTTTGCGGAGGCTGTTCGACCTGAATGTGGAGGACAAATTATTATTGCACATTCTACTGACAGAATTGTAGAAATACTGCATTACCAGTAGCTTGAAACAGTGATTAAATTGCATTTGGCTAAACACTTTAGTCAGGGTAGTGCCATATTTAATTTTTGACAGGAATGAAAAGAAGGCTTTCAGGGATAGTACAGTACGTTCAATGGCCTGTACTATTGTTTCACAACATAACGATTATCCAGTTGACGAAAACATTTCTGAAAAATACTAGACAAAAACAGTTTTGAAAGCTGTGAGTTGTGAACAAGATCTGTGCAACTCTATATGGCATCTAACCTGATTAAGGTCTATTGCTTAACAATAAACCAATATCACTAGTTAAAACATGAATAAATGCAAATTAATTTGCCTGCTCATTGTAGTACATTCCTACAAGGTCAACTTAAGCCCAAACAGAAACGATATTAATATTCTATAGGTAAAAATCGTATAAGGATAAAATGCATGCCTATTACAACAGAAGCCTAAAGCTTCAATATCTGTCTACTGGGTTTTGATTAGTTCAGAGGAACATTAAAAAATGTTGAAAGTAAAATTATAGATTAACTGGGGTCTCTGAGACTCCAAATATAAAGAAAGTCAATCTCACCAGAACACGAAGCTCAGCGTGCTATATTTAAACAAATGTATTTCAGTCACACTTTCTTATTTCTTGCTCTTTCTAAGGTCACTCTTCTCATCCTGAACTTTCTCTTTTCAAATCCCTCTCTATCCACATCTCACAGACTCGCTGCTCAGCTTCTCTCCACATGCTGATACCTGGCCTGGTGCTTTGGCCGCTCTTCAGAAGGGTGAGCCAGTGTCGGTCAACATGGTTGCTCGATAATCTTTATCCACTCACCGGCCCGTTCCAGCCCTGCCCAGAGCGAGAAAGAGGGGATTTAATGCGCTCTTCTCCCTGACTTCATTACATCCCCAGACCAACATCATCTCTCTTGGTTCAGACCGTGAACTTTGCCGCTTCCACCGCTGAGACCCTCATGATCCTGTGTGCATCAAGCTCATAGTGGCACCTTTAAATTACCTGATTCTCTGGTTTATGACACATGATCAGTAATCCTCTGACACACGCTCTAGTCATCTTCTCTCCATCAGCTCCATTTAGCCTTCACTGGCTGATGTGTCATATTATACGGACACAGGTTCTCCATAATGTGACATTGTATCCATAAATGTTTCTTGGCCTATGTAATAGGGATCCTTCTGGGTCAGCATGTCCTTGATAGGTTCAGAAGGACTGTAATGGGACATAAAGCTATATGACCAAAATTAGCTTTACAAGCTTAGTGGGAGTTCGGGCATGTTCTTTGGCAATACAAGAAACTCGTTTACTATCTTGAGCCATTATTGGTTTATAAACAGGAGCTATTGAGTGTTCATCCACTGCCATCTTGTGGTCGGTTTCGAATCCTGCACCACATTTTAGTAAAAGTGTTCATCTGTACTGTAGTCATTCATCCTCACAACGAAGTTAACTTTCTGTAGAAAACAAAAGGAAATGTTCTGATTAATGTTCACGCTGCTCTTTATATGTGATACAATCATCCTTACAAACCAGCCTACATTACAAATTAAACCTTTTATGATCATTTCATTATGAAAAGCTATTATTTTAATTTAACTTAAATATGGATGGAACACTTTTTAGATGTAGTGAGAAGGTCAGTTAATAAATTCCTTATCGTTGCATTTTGTTTGAACATTAAAAGCTACAATTCATTTAGCAAATTACTTGCTAAAATAGTACCAAATCAACAATAAAAAGCATTGAAAAGGAAAGCAGAAACTGTGGATCCAATGGAGAACAGTATAAAGAAGAATTACGGTAATGAAATAGGAAATCTGTAAGAGCAGTGAATAACATGATTGTCCAAAATAGGACACACACACACACACAGTCATGTTTTACTCACTGTATTTCGCTGTATTGTTAAATTAGTGCACACAAGGAATATAAGATAGTATGTGAAAAGCTCTCATCTGTTCTCATGCATTCCTAACCGTAATTTCCATTAAACTAACTAAAGCTGCCAGTTTCTCCTTTATGAATGTTTGAGCAGGAAGCAGTGTTGCCAACTAATTTTCAGGGGAAGTTGCTAAAGGAAGATTGATTTGTTGCTAAAAGTTGCTAAATGACGCGATGTCATTGCGCGGTGACGTCATTGCGTAATCACTATGCAAACTTGTGTCACTGCATCAAATCAAATGCATCAAAACAAAATTGCTAAGTTGGCAACACTCGCAGGAAGATGAAGGTGAACTTCGTTTCCCAGAGTGCATCGCGCTGACACCTTCTTCCTCGCGACAAAAATGGCGGCTCCTTTAACACTCCTGCTGATAGTGGCTGTTACAATAAGAGCCGTTTTATTCCGATCCAGTTTGGCAGAATTAATTTCAGAGAGGGTCGAGGTGGTGTCGCCTTTGAATGCGTGGAAACGAGGTATGATTATGTATTTTTTTCTGTATGGGAATGCTGTATACTGATGGTATGTTCCTGTTTGGCAGCATTGCTGAGCTGTCAAATGAAGACATGCATTAAATATATTTTCAGTACATGATGTTTTCATGCTTTATTTTTAAGTCAATTATAGTTAGTTACATTATTGTTTACTTATATATCTGATTTTAAATATGCAGCATCAATGGAATACGCAGATTTTGAACTCCACACAGCCTGTTGTGGCACACAGCTTAATATCTATTTACAGTATGTCTTGTATTGAATGGATTGCATTACTGCAAATTGTTCTTAAGTTTGATTTTACATCAAACCCATGTTACATCTAACATTCATGTTATATTTATACAGTCTGGCAAATATTGATAAACTGGAGTCCTCTATGAAGTGATGTGATTTTTGGGTAAAAAAATCAGTAGAAAAACCCTTACAGACCTGTTTCAGTTACAGTAGTGTTCACTTCACTACCTTGAATAAAATGACTTCTGTATTTAGTGGGAAATGTCTTTAAGTTCGTTAGCTGTTAAATGCATAATATGATTGATTTTTGAATTAAACAGTTGTAGAGGGTCTTGCCTTGTTGGATCTGGGGGTCTCGCCTTACTCAGGAGATGTGTTTCATGAAGTAAGTTCTATTTGACTTTTTTTCCCCCAAGTCTATTCTCCGATGTGTTTAATTGTTCTTTTTATTTCTTCCAGACACCCCTTATGATATACCTCTTTCATTTTACGGTCGACTATGCAGAGATTGTTTTTATGGTGAGTCCTTATTTTGTTGATTGTCTTTCTTGTTTGCTTGCATCATTAGACCGTGCAAAAATAGCAATTGGTAGCAACAACCTCAAATCTGATTTACTATTCAATTTTCCAGGTTGCTGTGAATTAATATCATAGTTTATAACTATTACTGTGTGTTTGTGTTTTTGTAAATTTCACTTCTTGTACACATGTAAGTATACTCATGTAACGTTATGTCACCAGATAGCAGATGGAATCACAGCGGTGGCTCTTTATCTCTCAATTCAGACTTATAACAAGAATGTGGTAAGTTATAGCTTATATCTTTGTTGATATCTGTGTATGTTTCATAAGTTAGAGCCTATTAATTCATTATATTTTCAAATTATTATAACGTTTTTAAATATTTTATAAATTAACATTCATCTTTGTGTGCTTTGTAGTTTAGAAAACAGAAATATGCCTTGGAATCGGACCGGTATCCCGCCGACTGTTTGGAGCTCCTCCGCTCTCCGAAGGAAATGTTCTACATCCCCCTCAAGGTTGCCATGTTGTAAGTTCTGATCAGGCTTTAAATCAAGATTATGCTATCGCTTTTTTTAATTGCAAAAAAGAAACTCGGCCTTAAAAGTAAGGCACATAATTTCATTTGTCTAATTGTCTTCCAGTTATCTGTTAAACCCCTTCACCATCCTGTCTTGTGTGGCAAAGTCAACTTGTGGGCTGAACAATGCCATTATTGCTCTCTTCATTTTCTGTACATTAAAAGGTGAGTGTTCCCTTTGTACACTTAAGGGAAAAAAACTGATCACAGTTTCCACAAAAATTTTGAAATGTCTCTTGAGCAGCAAATCAGCATATTAGAATAATTTCTGAAGGATCATGTGACACTGAAGACTGGAGTAATGATGCTGAAGATTCAACTTTGCATCACAGGAATAAATTACATTTTAAAACATATAAAAATAAAAAATTGTTATTTCAACTGTAATTCAATTATTTACAATATTGCAGTTTTACTTTATTTTAAAGGGGTCATATGACGTTGCTAAAAAAGAACATTATTTTGTGTATTTGGTGTAATGAAATGTGTTTATGCGGTTTAAGGTTCAAAAAACACATTATTTTCCACATACTGTACATTATTGTTTCTCCTCTATGCCCCGCCTTTCTGAAACGCGTCGATTTTTACAAAGCTCATCGGTCTGAAAAAGCGAGGTGTGCTGTGATTGGCCAGCTATCCAGTGAGTTATGATTGGCCGAATACCTCAAGCGTGTGACAGAAATGTTACGCCCCTTACCATATTGTGATGCCTTGTCCCGGCCGGAGCGACGAGACAAAAACATTAAAACCCATTACAAAAGAGGCATTTGTTGCATCCAGTGGGGACATAATTACGGATTAAAATGACATATACTGTCTTGTTATGCGTTGCATCGCGCCGCGTAAACATAAAACCATGTCTGCATTTGTGAACGGAGAAATGACAAACAACAAGC
>NW_015664181.1:1625606-1641732 GCF_001515625.1 Sinocyclocheilus rhinocerous | reverse complement strand
GCGTTATGCAAATCTTCCCACACAGTGACGTAGACATGTGGGGGCGTGTTTTAGGAGGGCGTGGACGAGAACTAACTTTTAAATAGAATATCTCTTTGGGTTTGAGACTTTAGTCTTTGCAACTTTAGGGATCTTATCTATTCACTAACAGCTTGTAACACTCCAAAGAGAAAGGCAAACTTGAAATCGCATCATATGACCCCTTTAATCAAATAAATGCCGCCTTGGTGAGTATAAGAGACCTTTCAGAAACTTACTGACCCCAAACTTTTTAACAGTAGTGAATATGCAAATTGTGATGTAGTCAGTGTATAATCAGAAGTAGTAATGGTTATGAAGCATCTCAGTGAACGTGTCACAAAGATCAGCGCACATCATCAGAAACACATTTAGGATCAGCAGTCTTTGATCTGAGTAATTATTAAGAAATGATCAACTGCTCATATTTGACTATTATTTATTATAATCATATGAAGTATGAAATAATTGTCTGTGGTTTACTGTATGTGGTGTTGTTGTGGATTCTTCAGGTAGTGCCTTGTTGAGTGGGATATTGTTGGCCTTGGCTACATATCAGTCCATCTATCCTCTGACCTTATTTGCTCCTGCACTCCTATTCTTCCTGCAGGTGAGAGTCTGAACTCAGACTAATGCAGATACATTGCTCTGATGGCCAAAATGAAACATCTCTCTCTCTCGGTCTCTTTCAGAGGTTATATATCCCAGTGAACCTGAGGAGGAGTAGTTTCTGGTGCTTCACTCTTCAGTATGCGTTCATATATGTGGGCAGTCTGGTGGTGATCACTGGACTCTCTTTCTTCCTCCTGGGCTCCTGGGACTTCATCCCTTCTGTCTATGGATTCATGTCAGTCAGCAGTCATACGCCACACGCTTTATTTGCAAATACATATTTATTATTCAAATATTTACTGTGTGTGTATTCCACAGATTTTCTGTTCCAGACCTGACTCCAAACATCGGACTCTTCTGGTACTTCTTTGCAGAGATGTTTGAGCATTTCCGTCTCTTCTTCATCTGCGTCTTCCAGATCAATGTCTTTTTTTACACCATCCCGCTCTCCATCAAACTCAAGTAGGTCCTGCATATACCTGAACATGAGCAGTGCGTTCATTTAGCATGTATAGCACTCTCATGGGTAAACAATTCAATCAAACAGGGAGCATCCAGTGTTCCTCATCTTCATGCAGATTGCCATCATCTCCATCTTTAAGTCGTACCCTACTGTGGGAGATGTCGCCCTCTACATGGCATTTTTGCCAGCCTGGAGTCACCTTTACCGATGTGAGTAGCTGTTTTCATTTAAACATGTTGACAGATTTGCTACTGAAGCGGGAAAATGGAGTAGGGCATATCAAAGGGCATGTCCTTTTTTTTGAACCATGAACCAGT
Source organism: Sinocyclocheilus rhinocerous (assembly GCF_001515625.1). Classification (NCBI taxonomy): domain Eukaryota; kingdom Metazoa; phylum Chordata; class Actinopteri; order Cypriniformes; family Cyprinidae; genus Sinocyclocheilus; species Sinocyclocheilus rhinocerous. The sequence continues at coordinate 1,640,322 of NW_015664181.1, read as the reverse complement.
TGCTACTTGCTATTGCTAGTCAGTGACAGGTGGTAAAAGTAAAGTGACATTATCATTCTAGAGAGCATTTTATAGGAAAATGAGTATTTATTCTTTCCTTTTTTCCATTTTCTTTGAAAAGAATTTTACAATTTTAAAAGTTTATTTTATCACCATCATATAAGCTAGGGTTGGACACGTGCACAAAAAGCCACAGAAACTCAATTTTGATTTTAGTCATATCAAAGTGCTTATAATTAATAGCTTTTATGAATTTGTTCCCTATTAATGCATTATATATTGATATACACTGCCATTCAAAAGCTTGGGTTCAGGAAGAAATAGTTTTAAAGAAATTAATATTTTTATTTAGCAAGGACACATTAAATAAATTAAAAGTGACAGTAAAACATTTTTAATGTTGCTAAAGTTTTATATTTCAAATAAATGTTGTTGTCTTGAACTTTCAATTTCAAAAAAATTGTATCACACTTTCTACAAAAATATTAAGCAGATAAGGTGTAATAATATTTCACAAAGTTTCTTATACTGTATTTTGATCAGTTAAATGCAGCCTTGGTGAGCATAAGAGAGTTCTTCCAAAAACATTTAAAAAATCTCACTGACCTCCAAACTTTTGAAGAGTTGTGTAAATTGAGCAAAATATAATTTCATGTCTTTTGTGTGGGTTTTTCTCTGTGACTTAATCAAATGTGGAGTGTATTCCGTGCTGTTCAATATATTAAGCACCTTTACAAATAATATGTGTACTATTTTCAGATTTCATAGGAAAATCAAAATTGAACATGGTAAAATACGATAAAAAGGGGCATTGCACTTGTATTGGCAGCCGAAAGCATGGTTGTATTTGCAGAATATTAAATAGACACAAATGCAAGGAGTTGGGCTTCTGTAGAACTTTGTGAATGACTGCTATTCAAATTCTGTGGAAATATGTAGACTAAAGCATCCAATGCAGATTCCGTGCAAGCCTGCATAGATACGCACTCAGTTTGTATTTGTGCAACTGGATAAATCTGCTAGCAAGCTTTTTACTGAAATCAGCTGCAAGTATTGAACTTTAGAAATGCATTTTTTTTTAGAAATGAGTTTTCTTTATTTCTTTCTCTTTATTTCAGTTTTGAGGAACATCTTTCTGGTGTCGTGCGTGCTGTTGGCATGCTCCGCTCTCTTTCCTGTGCTCTGGCATCTGTGGATATACGCTGGCAGTGCCAACTCTAATTTCTACTATGCCATCACATTGCTCTTCAACTTCGGACAGGTAAAGGGTCCCATCTTGATAAGCCATTTCAACTAAACACAATTGGAAATACAGCTGCCATGTTGTCTGTTTGTTTTGCTCAGAAGTCTTTAAGTTAAACAAAAAAGTTTTCTTATAGCTCTTAGCCTCAAGGTAGAGTTAGATTCTATTCATTATACCATGACAGAAGCTGTCATGCCAGGTATTTCCTGTACTCATGGAGGTAGTACACAAAACCTGGTGTCAGGTTGCAAGAAAGATGACAGAAAGAAAGGCTATTGAACAACTAGTAAAATAAAGGTCAATGCAAAGATAGCAGCGGTTATCCGCTCCTAGCTTTTGGTGTTTGACAGGCTCAGCTACGATAGTGTTTACAACTACTTGGCTGACAAATTGTGGGTGGAAAAATCGATGTAGGAACAAGGTTTCATTATGCATTAACTTGTATTAGTTTCAGCTAAACAGTCCCGTATTGGGTTAACCAAGACAGCTGGCACACCCCACATTACCCGTAAGGCACGTGCACCTCGCATTTGCTTGGAACAAATCCCATCTTTTTGTAGATATTAGAAGTCTGGGATTTGTCAGTTGGATCTCAGAACGAAAGTTCATTTAGTGAGCACTGTGAAAATTCACAGTAAAGTTTACAGATTACATGAACTAATGTCATGTGTGTTTACACCACCACAGATCCTCCTGGTATCAGATTATTTCTACGCCTACCTGCGTCGAGAACATCACCTGACACACGGCCTCTATCTAAAGAAGAAAGATGGCACTGAAGCCACTCTAGTGTTAAAGTGACCTTCTTTCGTAGAACTTAGAGATCTCACCGACTGCCTCACACCCCCATATCTTTGCTTTTTTAATTTTCCATTCACACTACATTCTTTTTTTCTCCAGTTTTTTTTCTCTCTCACCTCAATTTGCCTCTCCTTGCTTTTTTCCCCATTACTTTCTTTTGCACATTTGAGCATTTTACCTCATGTTTGAATGTTGACACCACCTCTTGGACCAAAGCTGTTTTGTACGAGACTTTTTGATAATGGGGGCCGAATGAAGGTATCTGAGTGATACAGAACTTTACTATTTCGGCTCCCATGAGATGGGTACAAAGTTATTTTCACTTTTGATTTGCTTGTCTTTCATTGTTTCGAAAGATTTGCTTTCTTTATTAAACTCCATTCAAAAAGTTGAGGTTGTTTGGCTGGACTTGTAGTTTGAAGTCGTGGTCAGCAGAGGGCATAACATGAATGTGGAGACTTCAGAGGGCCAAAACTGTAGAATCCGATATGAAGAGGCGGTTATGTTCAAATGTTCTCTGAATGCTTTTCTTGGTTCTTGTTTTTTTAACCTCTTAATAATGCAAGAGGAATTAAGACTTGCTTAAATACTCAGATTTGGTACTTTTTGTACAACAATTTTGTTTGTTTGTTTTATGTTCTTACAAAATGAGGGATTAAACTGCACTGCAATTTTATTTATTTTTAAATGGGCCCTGGTTCGAATTGGGTTTATTGTTCTGTTTTATGATTCCTTTGGGATTAGGAATTAGCCGCCTGGATTTACTTTGATCCGTGCTTTTGATCTAACACCAGGGCACGTGAACCTATCGATTGCACACCTGTATAACCCCTCCCTCTTGTGGTTAGACCTTCCTTTTAGTTCTTAGATGGTGGAATTTTCCATTGCCTGTATCGTTTTCAGACATTTCTAATAATCCGCCCTTTGACCAGAAGACGCAAACATCCGGGTGGCTTTGATAATGAGGTCAGCTGTTTCAAATCTAGTGTGTGGAAGTCATCTCTAAAGTCATAAAGATGTAGATGCTGAAGGTTTACAAATATATGCTTGCCATTTTATTTCCACATGCACTGACATACCTTATCGTACCTTATGTTGACCTTAAATGACATAACGCAAATGGATTTCCTAAAACGACTAAATTAATTAGTTGTTAAATGTTTAACTAACAATGAAAGTATTTTATATCATGCTGTATATTAACCAAGAAACTGTTAGCAGGAAGATTTTAAAAAATCATTCTTAATTCTTTTTTTTTTTGTCCTGATATTGAGTAAAAACAAGCAAAATTAAGATAAGACTCGTTTTCACAGAATACATTTTCAGTTTGCTTCTCTTCCCACATTGGCAATTTTTTTTTTTTTATGCTTAAAACAAAAACAAACATCAGTAATGTAAGAAAGAAAAAAAATGTTTTATATCTTGTACAATTTTAAAGTAAATTTATTTTGTTTTGACACTAAGATATTGTTACTGGACAACAAGACAGAAAGACGGATTCAGACAACTTTTTGGGGAGTATAATACACAGCATTTTGACTGAAACTACTGACTGCAGTTGTTGTACTAGCCAGTACCATTTTCTTTCTTTCAGTCCTCATGGGAATTATTTATTGTGTTGTTTTGAATTCATTTTTCTACTCCATTTTACTTTGGATGAACAACAGACTAAAGTTCATAAATGTGCTTTTTGGTACCAAGTTAAAAACATTTGAATGGCCAGCGAAATGTGAACATGTCTGTGGTTGGCACGATTAAGGGCTTCTCTCCTGCTCGCATCGGAGATGTACACTGAAGTATTACACATTACGTGACCTCCATTTCACATTACTCATGGTTCCCCTTTCAGCCTGAAAGGAACGTTTGGGCCATTTTGGATGTCACAACACTGATTTGTAAATGATGTGGTGATTAAAATGCCAATAAAGATAATTTCTCAGTTGTGTTGTTTTGTTAAACCACATTGGTTCTTGATTTAAGAGATTTTATCAAAACTTATAAAAGATCCACCCATTATGCTCAGTTATTTGGGTGTACAACAGCAGTCTTATGGTCTGGTTTCTTTAAGGAAAAAGTGCCATTTAAATTAAGCCTGTCATGGGTTTTTATGTAGAAACAAGAAGTATAATCTCATGTCAGCAAGTATTGTGTATCCCAGTTCAAGTACGTATTGCTGAAATCATGACTTGATGAGTGAACTAATGAATAGACTTAGTAAAGTTTGAAGTTTTCTATCTATTCTATAGATGCTATAGGCTTGGCAAACGCATTTTGTAGTTATGAAATACCTTTAAACACTGTCAAAATGTTGTCACAGACTTTCATGTCAATGAGAGCTTTATAGGTCTCGCTGACAGACGACACTGAAACAAACAAAAAAGTTGAAAATTGAGCATTTATGCCGCACCTGCTTTAGTTTGCCAAATACTTTAAGCTGTCTAGAGTGAAATGAAGAGATTTAGCATTATTCCCACTAATTACACAAACTCAACCTATCTGCATTGTGAAATTCATGTTTTGTGTAGAGTTCATTTTAACACAATTTTTATTTATTTTTTTCCCCCACACAATTTACATTTCTACTTTGAAACACATAAGCTATTAAAAAGACTGTACAGACTTGCTTCTTGGCATTTGCCACAAATTACATTACAATCATTTTTTGTAAGTCATTACTGGGAGACGTCATCACGCCAGGTGAAAGTCAGAATGACTCTGCATAAATCATGTTATTAAAAAATTTATTGTATTGGTGTCCTTTCACCTCTTTCAGTGGATTAAATTATTACTTAACCACAGGTTGTTAAGTTTCATCATATTTATCTTGAGATGTTTGTTTTTAGATCATTTATATTTGAATATTGATCTTCAGCTATAAAATAAATGGTCAAATTATCAGTAATAAATCATAGTTTGAGTTTATATTTGATAGCTTTCGTTGACATTTTAGTAATTGACATTCCCTGAGAATCCAAATAGGTAATATTTTACAACAAGGTTGTTAATGTTAACATCAGTTAACAATAGTTTAAATGAACTAAAACTGAGAAGTACTTCTACAACATTTAATAATCTTGGTCAATGTTCATTTCTACATATAATACAAAATGTTTTAAGATTTCAAGTTAATATACTATGAATCATATGTATACGTTAACACTACCCAAGCTGTAAAAAGTTATTGTTTGCTGTTAGTTCATGATACGTATGCTAACAAATGTTAACATAGAAAAAAATATACGTAAACAAACCCAAGTTTGCCTAACACTGCAATTGCTTTTCATTCTCATGGCTTCTGTGCAGATTGCCTAAATAATGTTGCATAAGCATTTACATAACTTCTGAGCTACCATGACAACTGCATGGGACCTGGTGAATCAGATTTTCATGTTACCATTCTTTCGCTCTTGAGCTGATGAAGCGATGCTTTGTAATAACACAGACTTGGTTCTCTTTGTGATTGCCGTTGACTCTTGGATAGACTAAAGAGAAATGCTTTCGGAAGCCTTTTGAAAAGGGCCCCTCATTCTGTCTAACTGGAAACTTGTTGAGTCATACGCTGACTAGCCAGCAGAATGCAAGAGGCTACTGAAGTAGAGCGTAAAGGACTAAAATGAAACATTTGGTCTACAACAAAATGCTTGTATTAAACCCACTAATTACAGTCACAACTTTTATCAACACCTCAGTCAACGTTGTGATGATATTTAGACAAGGTTCCATGATAATTCTTTGTTTTTCTTTTCTTACACGTACCATTTTAGAAACATTGGAATGGTAATCTTTGTAATTCTGTAGTATTTTTTTTAAATGCCTCTGAGTATTGTGTAAATGTTGTGGTGTATGAATATGGTACCATGTTATATATCAAAATACCATGGTATTGCCACAGAATACTGTATTTATCCTTCATCTGAACTGTATGAACAATATAAACTTAAATGTGGACCGTTTTATCTCCCGAGAGAATTTTCTGTTGGGTATATCTGTGCTGCGTACATCCCCCCAGACGCTAATGCTAAACTGGCTCTAGCACAGCTACACGACAGCATTAATAACAGCCTGGCTGCACACCCTGACAGTGTCTTTATAGCGGGGGATTTTAATCATGCTGACTTAAAGACTGTATTTCACAAATTCCACCATAATGTGAACTGTGCAACCAGAGGAGATAAAACACTGGACCAGGTGTATACCAATGTGACTAATGCTTAAGTCCAGGCATATCCTCATCTGGGTTTGAGTGATCATATCTGACTCATGCTCCATCCCCAGTATACACCCATTATTAAGACTGCTAGGCCCATGGTGAAGCCAGTTAGAATATGGCCTAAAAATGCTATCCCTGAGCTACGGGACTGCTTCCACTACAGACTGGGATGTTTTCAGAGACCGGGAATTACTAACACGCCAGGCCCTTGATGAGTACACCACCACAGTTATGGATTATATCAATTTCTGTGTAGATAGGGTTACATCCTGGAAGCTGATCCATGTCTTTCCTAACCAAAAAACCATAGATGACACATGAGGTTCGGCTGCTGATTAAAGCCAGGGAGCAGCCTATAGGTCTGGGCTCAGAGGGGCTTACAGCACAGCCATGAGTGCTCTCAGAAGGGGCATCAAGTCTGCCAAACTGGATTATAAAAGGCGGATTGAAGCCCACTTTAGCACCTCAACAAACTCCCGGCAGGTGTGGGAGGGAATTAGGGTCGGACTACAAGGGAACAACATCTGCCTCTGTGAGTAGTGCTTCCACTCTAGCAGAGGAACTAAACCTGTTTTATGTCCATTTTGATAGGGAGAACAAGGACACTGTGTTGCCCCATCTGCCCTCCAACGACAACACTGCACCAGTCCTGAGCGTTCATGAAGTTAGACTCTGCCTGGGAAACATCAACCCCAGGAAGGCATCCGGTCCAGATGGAGTGCTGGGCCAGGTGCTAAAGGACTGTGCGGCCGAGCTGGCAGAGGTCTTCTCTTCACCACCATCTTCAACCTGTCGCTGTCCAAGTCATAGGTCCCAGCATGATTCAAAGCAGCCATAATCATTCCTGTCTACAAACAAACCAATGTCACATGCCTGAATGACTTCAGGCCTGTAGGCCTGTGACACTCACACCTATCCCTGCCAAGTGCCTGGAGCGGCTGGTCATGAAACACATAAAAAAGGCCCTACCACCTGCTTTTGACCAGTATCAGTTTGCATACCACATTTGAACCACATTTTTGAGGCTATTCAACAGAAAAGAGGCAATGCCTTTTGATATAATATTTCGTTTCACTGTAATGTATGTACGTTCCTTGAACTACATTTTTGCGACTAATAATATGTTTAAATGAAAACAAAAAGAGGCAGTGGTGTTTGATATCATATTTCGTCGTATTGTAAATGCATACAGTGTAGATAACCGGAGTAGCCAAGGCGAGCTGACTGACGTTATCAGGTAGCCTACACTGCTGTCCCATTTGCAGAATTACCGGACTTGTGTCCTCCCGTCCTCTTGCGAAGTCCGAACTACCGAGGGCGCAGGTCCTAACCATAGACTCCTAACTTTGCGTACTTGGTATTGAGAAACGGTCAGCGAATGGAAAACTACAAGCTAGAACCATAGACACGCTCTTGCGTCACCCTTCACCCAACCAATCATAATGCTAAGCGTCACGTCTTCGCTCGATGATTGGCTCGAATGGGCGGACGCTGAAGAAGAATTATAAAACCCATTAGCGCACGAGTATCTTAACAGTGCGGCATCTCTCAATATCTCATTACAGCAACACAGAAGCAGGCGAGCTGACTGACGTTATCAGGTAGCCTACACTGCTGTCCCATTTGCAGAATTACCGGACTTGTGTCCTCCCGTCCTCTTGCGAAGTCCGAACTACCGAGGGCGCAGGTCCTAACCATAGACTCCTAACTTTGCGTACTTGGTATTGAGAAACGGTCAGCGAATGGAAAACTACAAGCTAGAACCATAGACACGCTCTTGCGTCACCCTTCACCCAACCAATCATAATGCTAAGCGTCACGTCTTCGCTCGATGATTGGCTCGAATGGGCGGACGCTGAAGAAGAATTATAAAACCCATTAGCGCACGAGTATCTTAACAGTGCGGCATCTCTCATTACAGCAACACAGAAGCACAACGGGAGAAAGCTGCGTGAGTATTTTACCTTTCCATTTAAATATCAACGCAGCCGCTCTGCTTGTATATTCAAGAATTGCTGTCTTATGTCAAACTGCGAGTTATTCGGATCTCGGAAATTTGCATTACATGTAACGTTACGTGCTTTTTCTACATTAGAGTCGTGATGATTTACGCTCATCACTCCAATGTGAGTTACATTAGAAGATTTGACATCATTTTCAATCGTGGTTTGATGAATTGCGTCACATTTTGCACTCATCTCATCTCTTGGGTCATTTTAACTCATCTTTGTTCTTGTTTCCTTAATTTGGTGTTGCGTCGTAATGTGTCCGTCGGATATGGAAATGGTCTCGTGGGCATGTCTGGGCACAAGACTGAAATACAAGCATCAGCGCAGGTCCTAACCATAGACTCCTAACTTTGCGTACTTGGTATTGAGAAACGGTCAGCGAATGGAAAACTACAAGCTAGAACCATAGACACGCTCTTGCGTCACCCTTCACCCAACCAATCATAATGCTAAGCGTCACGTCTTCGCTCGATGATTGGCTCGAATGGGCGGACGCTGAAGAAGAATTATAAAACCCATTAGCGCACGAGTATCTTAACAGTGCGGCATCTCTCATTACAGCAACACAGAAGCACAACGGGAGAAAGCTGCGTGAGTATTTTACCTTTCCATTTAAAAATTCAACGCAGCCTCTCTGCATGTATATTCAAGAATTGCTGTCTTACGTCAAACTGGAGTTATTCGGATCTCGGAAATTTGCATTACATGTAACGTTACGTGCTTTTTCTACATTAGAGTCGTGATGATTTACGCTCATCACTCCAATGTGAGTTACATTAGAAGATTTGACATCATTTTCAATCGTGGTTTGATGAATTGCGTCACATTTTGCACTCATCTCATCTCTTGGGTCATTTTAACTCATCTTCGTTCTTGTTTCCTTAATTTGGTGTTGCATCGTAATGTACAGAAAAGAGGCAATGCCTTTTGATATAATATTTCGTTTCACTGTAATGTATGTACGTTCCTTGAACTACATTTTTGCGACTAATAATATGTTTAAATGAAAACAAAAAGAGGCAGTGGTGTTTGATATCATATTTCGTCGTATTGTAAATGCATACAGTGTAGATAACCGGAGTAGCCAAGGCGAGCTGACTGACGTTATCAGGTAGCCTACACTGCTGTCCCATTTGCAGAATTACCGGACTTGTGTCCTCCCGTCCTCTTGCGAAGTCCGAACTACCGAGGGCGCAGGTCCTAACCATAGACTCCTAACTTTGCGTACTTGGTATTGAGAAACGGTCAGCGAATGGAAAACTACAAGCTAGAACCATAGACACGCTCTTGCGTCACCCTTCACCCAACCAATCATAATGCTAAGCGTCACGTCTTCGCTCGATGATTGGCTCGAATGGGCGGACGCTGAAGAAGAATTATAAAACCCATTAGCGCACGAGTATCTTGGGGCTGTAACAGTGCGGCATCTCTCATTACAGCAACACAGAAGCACAACGGGAGAAAGCTGCGTGAGTATTTTACCTTTCCATTTAAAATATCAACGCAGCCGCTCTGCATGTATATTCAAGAATTGCTGTCTTACGTCAAACTGTAAACCTACCCTTACAGTAGGATAAATACAGTGTTGGTAGCATAATCTGATAGGTAGCATTATTTGTCACAACACCGGCAACCTACTTGTCAATCAAAAATTATTCACAGTTTGCGAGGCAGTGGGGGGAAACGTCTCAAGTGTCTTAAATGAGCAGTCCCACAATTTTAGCTTTCTAGTTCGCACGTTGGTAACGGCGGTCACACTTTAAATCTACGCACTTATGGTTTTTAAACGTTGAACTTTAATGACTTGTGTCCTTTTACCTTTTTTTTTTTTTCTGCATCTTTATAAACTGTCCAGAACATAAATAACTCTGGCACACACGCCCCCTGGACTCCATTCAAGAAAACGGAAAAAAGTCTGTGAAATCAGCTATGTGCATTACACCTTGTATATATTTAAGTGAAATCACCAGCAGAGCTTTATATTTAAGTGTATTTGTGTATTAATAAGTGTACTAGACATCTGGCACGTCGTGCGGTCGCAATTCAGAATGACTCGACGATTTCGACCCTGGCGCGAACAGCTTTAAACAGGCGCTGTCACTTTAAGAAATTCTGCGCACTCATGGTTACATTGAATTTCTGTTATGTAACAATACATCGGTTGATTCATAAGAAGTGCCAGCTGAAGCTTATAGTTTGCCTTACTATAATGCAGATTATATAGGGTTATCTAATACAAGAGGACAATGTTAGTCACCATTACTAGTCATGACTAAGAAAGTGGAAACTGGATGGAGTGATCTGGTATTGTGTATCTTGGGAGGGGTGTTTATGGTTGTGTTTATAGCTTTTGCAGCTCACCATTTGTTCTCTTTTTGCATGTAACAGGTGAGCCACTATGGAGTTGTACAACAAAGACACATTTTCTGATGATATCCTGCCTGTTGTCATTGTTGGTAAGAGTTGTCATAATATATATTTGTTGTCCATGAGCACTCGCAATTGTTAATGCACATTTACATGCATAATGCATGCAAAACCATTCTATTTTTGTTCTGTCGTTTCTCTCTCGTTGTCATCTTTGTTCTAGACAAGGGGTTCTCAAAGTCTACGTTCAAAGGTCCAAATCTGAATTTTCATCAGTGTCAAAGGTCCGGCCTGGAACAATTGGTTATTACAAAACTTGTTTTTAATAAACATACACAACATGCATAACAAATAAACACTCATTTTTTTTAAAATAAAGTGCCCTTTGCATTCAAAATACATTAGTAATAATACATGGCTCAAAACTTAAGCACCTTCTCAAAACAGGTCTGAAGCATGCTTTTTGTTTGTTTGTTGAAGCACACCAGTGTTTCCCACAGACTTGCAAATGCAAATTAATTCTCTGCCAGCAGGAGGTGCTTTGGGAGCTGGAGATATAGCGGTTTCCCCGGTAACGGCTGTAATCAAATAAGCACTGCTCACAAACGCTACTTTATCAGGCATTACAGGAAAGACGAAATGAAAATGACATAGAAGCTTTTCTGAAGGCGGACGGTTCTTTTCAAAGATACATTCATATAAAAACGCCCGCACTGCATTTTAATTTTGAAACGTGCAGTGCCCATGTTTCAAAGAAGTAGGCCTATAAGCCTCTTGGAAAATCTAGCTATTTGTGCCGTGTCAGTTTTGATATAGTGACGGGCCGCCACAAATAACTCAATGTATGGGAAACACTTGGACACTGCTATAAGTCAAATTGCCGGCATAATCTAAGTAATAATAATAATAATAAAAACTCATATTAGCGGTGTTTCCCAAGTTTCGCCCGATTAGATTATGTAAAACGCTCACCGGATGTCATGACAACAATGTCACGCAGGAAAGTTATTGGTGCCGGTCAGTTTTGATATAGTGACGGGCCGCCACAAATAACTCAATGTATGGGAAACACTTGGACACTGCTATAAGTCAAATTGCCGGCATAATCTAAGTAATAATAATAATAATAAAAACTCATATTAGCGGTGTTTCCCAAGTTTCGCCCGATTAGATTATGTAAAACGCTCACCGGATGTCATGACAACAATGTCACGCAGGAAAACTAAATATCTCGCCTTCGCTTTAATTTCAGACCATCTCCAAAAAGACATAAAAAAAAACTAAACGCATGATTTACAAGTTTAACAGTTTATCAAAGTAGGAAATTAGTGCTCTTGAAATACGAAATGGCGGCGAGTCCGGACTTTGAGAAGCACTGTTCTTGACTGTACTTCTCTGAGCAATTTGAAATGCATTGCAGCCAAGGTCCAGAATTAACTAATGACCAAGCTCAAATGGAATCTGTACGTGCAGAACTCTACAGAAAGCTCAGCAGCCTTGCACAGAATTGGAACGCATGTTATTCAAAAATGTTCTGCACATCCAGAATCCCTTGCATTTTTGTTTATTCAATATTTTGGCTACTTTGAAAATCCTTTCACCTCAGTTACATTTACCATGTTTAGATGTGAGATTATATCATCTTAAAAACAGTGAGAACTCTTGTTCTGTTGCAGTTCCTGATCTATAGAGCATTTCCAGTATTCACATGCATGGCTGTATTTCAGGTAATGGACCATCAGGGATTTGTCTCTCTTATTTGCTGTCGGGATACACGCCTTACCTTTCCCCCGATGGTTTCCATCCCAACCCAATTTTGCATAACAAGCTGACAGAGAATCCTCATCTGTCTTTGTTTGACCAGGTAATGCACACACATAATCCCCCTATATACATTTACCACACCTCTTTACATAACAAGTGGTGATTAATTGTATCGTTTTTCACCAAAAGCCTCTAAAGGCTACTACAAGGATTAGTGAATGTTGTCAATGATTCATGTTCAAATACAGAAAAAAAAACGGTTTTGTCTTATTATGTGCATGTAGAATCTAGAGTACCTGTGTGAGGGTGTAGAGGGCCGTTCATCAAACCCTGTGGCTGTGCTCTTCGACGCCCTCCTTCTTCCAGATGGTGACTTTGGGGTGGATTGCGCCTCCCCGCTGATATGGAGACATGAGCCGGAAAGGGCCACACCTCACCTTGTGCTGGGGAAGGGACCACCTGGAGGGGCCTGGCATGTAAGTAACCACACCTAACATATTTCTGGCTTCTGATCTAATGCCTCAGCAGTCATATTGTTCTCTTTTTTTTTTTTTGTGAAGCTGTACTATTATTTTAAATGGGTGAGTGTCACAAATCCATGTGCGAGTCATGTTTCACTCCAAAATCTAAAGAAAAATGACATTTTCTTCAGATTTGAGACGTTTTCCAAAGTTGTATTCCTATTACTGTCATGTGATAAAGAGCAATGAGTAAAACACAGAAGTAAAATGTTCATATATATTACAGTGATGAGAAATAGGGTGAAATATGACTTGAAATGTGGGGAAAAAACACTTTGAAGGTACTGATGGGAAAGAACTCATGTGATCCATAGTTGCATGCCTGAAAACAACTGCAACAGTGTTTTCTATTGAGGTTTTGTACCAGTTTAATCAGATGTTATTCTTGTGCTCTGCCTGCTTCATTCCAAGATGTCAAGTTGTTGTTTATTATGCTTGATGCCTGCAGGCGATGGAGGGCTCAATGCTGACACTCAGCTTGGCTAACTGGATGGAACTTCCTGGTTTGAAGCTGAAGGAGTGGATGAGAGATAAACGAAGGTATAAAGAAATGAAACCCAAACATTAAAATTAGTGCAGAGAATAAAGGGCTCGTATTTCATACAACATTCTTAGTCAGATTCTTGGCATAAGTCTGATATGAAAATAAGATTCCCCCTTTGTGTTAGTCCTAGAACCAAACTGAAACTGTTAAGCAACTTACAAAAACTGCTCTGTGTACATTTTTCTGTTAAAATACTTTCTCTTTTTCTAACAATGTGAGAAGTATAAGCAATAATTATCTTAATTTCTCTTAAGATGGTGGATCAAAACCTTTCATCAAAGTTGTCTTAAAACCTAAAACCAAAATGCGTTCTTGTCTTAGGGCAACTTTGATGAACTTTTTCGATCCACTTCAAATGTTGACTACTGGTTTTGTAAAATAATAAGTCTCTCTTTTTTTTTCCAAATTGTCTTTTTTCCAGTATCTAACATACTGGTTTGTGTGTGCAGAAATTTACGTAATGACCGGGCCACACCAGCTGAGATTGCATCGTACTACCAGCACTATGTGACTAAAATGGGTCTGGAGAAGAGCTTTGCTTGCGGCACCACCGTAACCTCAGTGTCTCGGGTTTCCCTTGAATCTGGCTGCTCCGTTTGGAAGATCCAAGGCCTCCAGAGAAGAGCAAGCAGTGGTGAAGAAACTGAAGTCCCTTTCTCTGTCTATGCCGAGAACGTGGTGCTTGCCACAGGAACCCACGACATCCCTGCCCGTCTTGGCGTGGAAGGTGAAAACCTTCCCTTTGTGTGCCACAGCTTCTGGGAGCTGGAGGCCGCCATTTCGTCAGGCCGCTTGGACCGCGCTTCAGAGCCGGTTCTTGTGGTTGGTGCTGGGTTGACGGCGGCGGATGCCGTTCTGGCAGCTCACCACTTGAACACTCCTGTATATCACACCTTTAGACGACCTGTGAGTGATCCGGCGCTCATCTTCAACCAGCTGCCCAAGCTCCTCTACCCTGAGTACCACAAAGTGCATCAAATGATGAGCCAGCAGCAGTACAAAGTGGGTGAGACGGTGGTCAATCTGTCCAACCAGCCTCTTTCTTCACCTGCTGATGGCACCAGCCCGTATACCTGTTATCCTGGTTACCTAAGTTTCCCAAAGCACCATGTAGCTGCCTTCAGACGTGATGGCAAGTGTGTGCTTGAGGATGAGGGAGGGATACAGACAGTGCTGCAAGTCTCAATGGCGCTCATTTTGATTGGTGCCCATCCCAACCTGTTATTCCTCCCAGAACATGGTGGTCCGCTGGCGTTG
>NW_015664181.1:1611233-1618844 GCF_001515625.1 Sinocyclocheilus rhinocerous | reverse complement strand
AGTCATGTTTCACTCCAAAATCTAAAGAAAAATGACATTTTCTTCAGATTTGAGACGTTTTCCAAAGTTGTATTCCTATTACTGTCATGTGATAAAGAGCAATGAGTAAAACACAGAAGTAAAATGTTCATATATATTACAGTGATGAGAAATAGGGTGAAATATGACTTGAAATGTGGGGAAAAAACACTTTGAAGGTACTGATGGGAAAGAACTCATGTGATCCATAGTTGCATGCCTGAAAACAACTGCAACAGTGTTTTCTATTGAGGTTTTGTACCAGTTTAATCAGATGTTATTCTTGTGCTCTGCCTGCTTCATTCCAAGATGTCAAGTTGTTGTTTATTATGCTTGATGCCTGCAGGCGATGGAGGGCTCAATGCTGACACTCAGCTTGGCTAACTGGATGGAACTTCCTGGTTTGAAGCTGAAGGAGTGGATGAGAGATAAACGAAGGTATAAAGAAATGAAACCCAAACATTAAAATTAGTGCAGAGAATAAAGGGCTCGTATTTCATACAACATTCTTAGTCAGATTCTTGGCATAAGTCTGATATGAAAATAAGATTCCCCCTTTGTGTTAGTCCTAGAACCAAACTGAAACTGTTAAGCAACTTACAAAAACTGCTCTGTGTACATTTTTCTGTTAAAATACTTTCTCTTTTTCTAACAATGTGAGAAGTATAAGCAATAATTATCTTAATTTCTCTTAAGATGGTGGATCAAAACCTTTCATCAAAGTTGTCTTAAAACCTAAAACCAAAATGCGTTCTTGTCTTAGGGCAACTTTGATGAACTTTTTCGATCCACTTCAAATGTTGACTACTGGTTTTGTAAAATAATAAGTCTCTCTTTTTTTTCCAAATTGTCTTTTTTCCAGTATCTAACATACTGGTTTGTGTGTGCAGAAATTTACGTAATGACCGGGCCACACCAGCTGAGATTGCATCGTACTACCAGCACTATGTGACTAAAATGGGTCTGGAGAAGAGCTTTGCTTGCGGCACCACCGTAACCTCAGTGTCTCGGGTTTCCCTTGAATCTGGCTGCTCCGTTTGGAAGATCCAAGGCCTCCAGAGAAGAGCAAGCAGTGGTGAAGAAACTGAAGTCCCTTTCTCTGTCTATGCCGAGAACGTGGTGCTTGCCACAGGAACCCACGACATCCCTGCCCGTCTTGGCGTGGAAGGTGAAAACCTTCCCTTTGTGTGCCACAGCTTCTGGGAGCTGGAGGCTGCCATTTCCTCAGGCCGTTTGGACCGTGCCTCAGAGCCGGTTCTTGTGGTTGGTGCTGGGTTGACGGCGGCGGATGCCGTTCTGGCAGCTCACCACTTGAACACTCCTGTATATCACACCTTTAGACGACCTGTGAGTGATCCGGCGCTCATCTTCAACCAGCTGCCCAAGCTCCTCTACCCTGAGTACCACAAAGTGCATCAAATGATGAGCCAGCAGCAGTACAAAGTGGGTGAGACGGTGGTCAATCTGTCCAACCAGCCTCTTTCTTCACCTGCTGATGGCACCAGCCCGTATACCTGTTATCCTGGTTACCTAAGTTTCCCAAAGCACCATGTAGCTGCCTTCAGACGTGATGGCAAGTGTGTGCTTGAGGATGAGGGAGGGATACAGACAGTGCTGCAAGTCTCAATGGCGCTCGTTTTGATTGGTGCCCATCCCAACCTGTCATTCCTCCCAGAACATGGTGGTCCGCTGGCGTTGGACTCGGAAGAGCCAATCAGTTGTCGGCGGAACCCGCTAGACGTGGATCCATACAAGTATGAGTGCGTGAAGGAGCCAGGGATGTATGCCATGGGTCCGCTGGTGGGTGAGAACTTTGTGCGGTTCCTGAAAGGCGGAGCTTTGGCCATTGTGTGTGATATCGCCCGAAAACAAAGTAAAAAAACGTCAAGAGAATTGCACAACAAGCTCATTGAATATTCAACTGACCAACTGCACGTTGGAAGCATGAAGAGACATTGACTTTAAAGGGGTGAAAAGAGCTCTTTGATATCTAGCTATCTGGTACTTCCAGAATCCACATACATGTCGGAAAATGCTCAGTGGTTCTGCTCCAACTGACACAAAGGAATCAGTTGTTGAACAGTTCGTGACCGTTCCGACATTCCACTGCAAGCGCACGGACACAGTTTTTTGTTGTTAATGGCTAACTAACCCGCCTCTGAACATTAATCGGAGTCTCCGGACACAGGGTGCTTTAACACTTCAGGGATTTATTTGTCCGTGGCTGCTCACTCGAAACACTACTCATGTTCTCACAGCAATCATGTTCTGTTGTGCCAAATTAACATTTGTATGCTCCGTGTTTTCAAATCTAATACTTCCTTCATGCACGGAAAACACAAAACTAAACTTTGCCAAGCAAATGCTGCTGTTGTATCAATGGTGGTGGTACTAACCCTCTTACTGTCTTCTTCAATGAATGTATAAATCATAGTGGACCTAAAAAATCAGAAAGATCATAGCATTTTAACTTCTTGTCTCCCGTACATTGCCTTCCCAAGTAAAGCATACAGTTGTAGTGAATCCTTTGGTTAGACCAGCAAACCAGACTTGAGTGTCTAGAATTAGTGCTCTTAAAAGTTTAAGACGTCTTTGTTTCATGCTGCTGTTACTAACCTAAAGCCAAGCTCGGAGAGGTCAGGCTGCACTTACAAAACTGACCACAAGAGGGCCTTTGCACGCCGTGACTGAAGCCAGCAACATTGCATCAGACATAATGATCTATCATGACGTTATTTGAATGAATGATTAATCCTACATAAGCTTATTCAACATTGTGTTCATTGACATGGGCCAAATATATGACCTTGAGGACCTTTTGATGCAATGAGTAAAATAACTGTAAATGTATTTAAATTTTGTAAGATGTAAATTCAAATAAAATGCATATCTTGTTCCTTCAAGAAAACTATTCTAGATTCAAGGTTATGATGCAACCTATTTCTGCTGTATTGCTTGCATGTAAGTTATGAACCCTGGCAGCTCTGATCAAACGTGTTTGTAAAAATAGTTTGTACTTTTTTTGAAATAAAAATATGTAGTTTATCTACATGGGTTGTTGCAGTCAAATACTTTTTTAAAAAATAAAAAAATGGAGCCTGAAAACAATACTGTGCGTTCATTTATTTATCTATGACTACTACTTGTTCTGTGCAGTTTTAAGAATGTTGGTCAAAGCCACTAAGGTAAAACGTTTAGTTTTAAAAAATGTGTTTCGTACATTATTCATACTTTTCCATCCATAAAAGGGTCACATGATAACAATATGGCTTTTGTGTGTTGGTTAAACTACAAAAAAAAGAATTTTTTAAGTCTAGATTTCTTCAAATATTTTCTTTAATATTGCTTCATTGCTTTTTTAATAGGTTAAAATATGAAATATATGAACATATGGCATACATAATATATACAAAAAAATAGGCAGTATACACAGTATATACTGTAATTTTTGTAATACACTAGTATCACATCACATATATTACAAATCACTACTAAAGTTTCACCACTAGATGGAAGCAAGTATTTACTACAGCTTAAGGACATCTGTACTAGTAAAAAAAAAACTTTTTAAGATCCTGAATATAATTTAATGTAATTTTATTCTACTTATAAGCTCTAAAATATTTATTTAGTTAGAAATGGCTCTTTTCAAGAGCAATCTCTATAAATGAATTCTAGAAATCCTTACTTCTAATGTTGAACCATTGCAAATTAAACAAATGAAAAGATACTTTGTGTGTGATTTCGAAACGTATTTATGTATATGTGAAATGAACTGTTGATTTTATAGCAACACTAAAAGACACTGACTTAAATACTCCATCCATGGACTTTGTGAGTCTGGATGTTTGTGCTGTGAGTGGGCACATGAAGCTGTGTGGGAAGCCCTTTGCAGACTGATGAACAAGGTGACCTCCGCTCTCTCCCACAGACAGACAGGTGGCCACTAGAGGACGTGATGCTGAATTTATCATGTCTGTGTTGCTATGAGACCGCTGAGCTGAGAGGTGGACTCATTTCGTAATGTCAGGTAACAGTACAAGGCTGGGCAAGATTACAATGATGATGCTGACTCATAGATGATATGAATCCCTGAAAACCAGCTCTTGTGTGTAGGCTACATAAATCTATCAGGATGTACTTCTGTTGTGATTTATCTTTATAGAAAGAAAGTACATTTTACATTTCTTAAGAAGAGAGAGTTTAGCAAATGTGGACAGCTTGTAGTCATAAGTAATGAAGTAAATGGTTTTTAATAGTGTTTATCAAGTCTTATCATTAAAAATAAATGAATAAAAAGAGCAAAATGGTTGTAAAAAGTGATGCAGTTGGTAACTATTTCACAAATTTGAATCACATTTTCGCTTTTACTTGTTTGTCTTAAATGTTTTTAAAAATACAAACATTTCATGTTGTGTCTATTATGAGGTCATATTATTATATAGGTCATACCTATATTATATGTGACCCTGGACCACAAAACCAGTCTTAAGTCGCTGGGGTATATTTGTAGCAATAGCCAACAATAAGTTGTATGGGTCAAAATTATCGATTTTTCTTTTATGCCAAAAATCATTAGGATGTTAAGTAGTAAAGATCATGTTCCAAGAAGATATTTTGTAAATTTCCTACCGTAAATATATCAAAACGTAATTTTTGATTAGTAATATGCATTGCTAAGGACATAATATGGACAACTATAACTACAAAGGCGATTTTTGCACCCTCAGACAACTAGTTAGATAACTAAATAGTTGTATCTCAGGCAAATATTGTCCTATCCTAACAAACCATACACCAATGAAAGGCTTATTTATTCAGCTTGCAGGCGATGTATACATAATTGACCCTTATGACTGGTTTTGTGGTCCACGGTCACATATATTATTTACATACATCAACTACTTGTATGTTATGACAAAAGTAACGGAAAAGCACGAACATGTCCGAGGTACTCATGCTCCGCCCCCTTTTGAGTTCGTCGCCAGCCGAGCCACACAAACGGGTTAGAAAGCGCCAGAGCGAGCGAGCCAGGAGTGAATTGTTTACTCTGTGGAATCTATCAGGAGCCGAAACTTTAGTCAGGTTTTGCTGTATTCATTTTACCCGAAAAGCTCTTTCAAACTGCAACCGCTCAAAATAATCACCATAAAGGACATATCTGCGGCTGGATCGGCTGAATGAAACCATGAGGAATAAAAAATACGGCGGTTGTCGCGATCTAAACTAACGTGACTATCGATCCAGCAGAGCCAAGCTTTTGAAAACGCCGAGCCAGGTACTTCGGCGCAGACTTTCAACGGTCGGTTTTTCCTACGGGTTTACCTGTGCTTACGTGGCACTTTTTTGACCTGGAGACTTATTGTCAAAAATCACGTTTTTAGGCTTTTTATCCACTTTTGTCGTGGCGATGCGATGTATTTTCAGAGGGCTAGTAAGTTGCGTGGCCGGGACTAACGCTAGTTTACTTGCGCCGGGCAGCCAATCAGCGGAATAACACTCACTATTTTTGCGTTAATTTATCCACTTTTGCCTTATTCACACGATAGCCATCAAAAACAGCCTCGTACCGCACCCTTCACATATTGACAGCGGGTTTCGAGGCGAGCTTTCACAAGGAGGATAAGTGTCACCGCTGCGCGTGTGGTAAAATGGATGCGGGAATGGAGAAGGAGTGCAGCGCTTTGGGAGGGCTCTTCCAAATCATCATGAACGACATGAAGGTGAGTCCCTCTCAAATTGAAATAACACACCCGATGCTTTGATTTCCCCCAGCTTCATGGGTGGGTTTGGAGTCTGTCTGTAGAAAGGCTCAGAATAAGTTATTTTCCAGCTGTTCTGGAGGGTTGGCAACAGTTCTGTGGTTGGCCGGCTGCTGATAGATGTGAATCCAGCCGCCCTGTGATGTGCGTCCCCTTCAAATCACCATTTACATCTGTGTAGGCTGATCCTCTCGGATATACGAGTGCATTTACTAGTTAGAAAGACTGTATACATTTAGGTTATTTGTAAAGTAATATACAGTAGAAAAATATGTGGTTATTCCACCTTCCATGTTCAAAGGCACTTCAAAGGGATTGCTGTCACACTACCATAAAACTAGCATGTTATTAAAATGGCTAATTTGACATGCACATTGGTATTCTTTTAAATACCTTGGAGCTTGGAGTACCATCACTTACAGAAAAAAAATGTACCTTAGTACATCCATGTTTTGTTTATATACATGTTAATGCAAGATCTATACAACGTCACAATGTCCAAAAATATGGTACATATATAATACCCTGTTGCAAATATGTTAACAGATGGCACCATGGCAGAGGCATATTCATATACCACAGTGTTTGAATTGCACATCAAGGACACTATGGTATTTGTCCAAAATGTCCTTTAAATATGGCTATGTATTTAAATGAGCCAGGTAGATATGATGGTATATAATATTTATTTAGTAGTACCATGGCATATATTAAAGTGTTGAGCGATTATCCAGCCTAGTTTACAAAATTAATCAGTCTATCTAAACTGTGTCAGCTTAGTTTATCATCTGTCAGAAGTTCTAGTTAACAGTCTCAGCACATGTGGTTTTAAGTTATGTCCTGTTGTCTAACAGCAGTGTTGGTGGACATTTTTGGACACTGGATGGTGACTTTTAATGTATTGTAACCCTAAAACATGGAAATACTCTTCAAATACTGCTAATACCAGTTGTACATTATAATAACTCTGACTAATCGTTTTCCTTGTTGAAAATGTGTTGTAATGCAGTGGTGTGTGAGTGTGCACAGGTGAGCTGGAAGTCTTTAACGTGTGTCACATCCTGTTGTAAACATGGCTCAATGTGACTCAGGCTTTATTCAATCTAGACATTAAGGCTCAATTTGCAAGTATGCATTCAGTCAAAGCATTGTTTTTTTCTGTCCTGAAAGGATTTCTATTAGGACGTTTGTTTATGCATCATTTTATGTGGTTTATTGTGTTTCAAATGCACAGAAAAGCATTGTGGAATTCGTTTTTTGACTCTTAGTTGTACCTACAAGTGTTCTCAAAACATATATAGTTAAAAAGTGTAACATAAATAATGTTTCT
Organism: Sinocyclocheilus rhinocerous; assembly: GCF_001515625.1. Taxonomy (NCBI): domain Eukaryota; kingdom Metazoa; phylum Chordata; class Actinopteri; order Cypriniformes; family Cyprinidae; genus Sinocyclocheilus; species Sinocyclocheilus rhinocerous. The sequence goes on along the minus strand of NW_015664181.1, from coordinate 1,611,734 downwards.
ATGTAATGCAACAGCACACATTTCTTAATTGTTCAAATACATTTTGGGCCATAGTATTTTAGGAACATGTGGATTGTTGCATGTTTGGCATTTAATGGTTTGCATTTATGATGACAAATTTCCATGTTTTTGTTTGTACTCGGTTGATGTATAGTTTGAGTTTCATGAGCGAATAAATGGACCAGAGGTTTTTGGCAACGTCTAGCTATCCATTTGTATGCGTGCTGTTAATGTGGAAATAGGCCACTTGACTCACAGGAAGGGGGAAGTGTGCAGGAGGATATCCCCATGATTGTGTGTGTGCGCGTGTGAATTTGCGTGCATGTAAAGTTATGATTCACAGAAAAATAGCTGTGGGGCAAAGGCTACGTTGTGATCTGTTAGAACTCCATAAATAGCGCCGACCATAGTGTGCACTGATGTCCAAGTGCATGGAGAAGAGAAGTTAAGTGTTTTCTATGAAAGTTTAAATTATTGTCCAGATTTAACGGTTTAGTTCAT
>NW_015664181.1:1610657-1611126 GCF_001515625.1 Sinocyclocheilus rhinocerous | reverse complement strand
TCCTCCCCCCCCCCCCCAAAAAAAAGTAATCATTTGCTCACCCTCATGTGGGTTCATGACGGAAGATTTGTTTTAAAGATCATATCTTATTTCTAATTGGAATATTTGCTTGGTGTGCTTTGTACTCAAGCGTTAGCCTTGAATCAAATAATACAAAGTGCAAAGCTTTAATTAGGGCTGCACGATAAATCGAAATGGAATCGAGATCGCGATTCGACAGAAGCTGCGATTGTCATGCGTATCTTTCAGTGAAGCACGGTTCTGTGATCAGAAGTAAATCTCAATCCAAAGGCCAGAGGGCGCTCTCGCGCTGAAAGTCCAAATACGCCTCGCAAAAGAAACCCAGAAAATGCCTATCGCTGCAGCTGAATAAACAGAAGAATCAACTGCTTTCATTGATTCAACGTGACTAATAAACACACGACTACGGCAATATACGGTTTATCTGAGTTCTTATTATTATAATTTT
>NW_015664181.1:1609047-1609127 GCF_001515625.1 Sinocyclocheilus rhinocerous | reverse complement strand
AAATACGCCTAATACGCCTCGCAAAAGAAACCCAGAAAATGCCTATCGCTGCAGCTGAATAAACAAAAGATTTCATTGAT
>NW_015664181.1:1605905-1608704 GCF_001515625.1 Sinocyclocheilus rhinocerous | reverse complement strand
TCATCTGCGACTTTTTTTTTTTGGCGTAACTTGTCAGTGAACTACGGCTATGTGTAGTAAATTCTGCTCCATCTGAAAGCACGTGATAATGATTTCCTACTAATTCCAGAACCGGCTTTTTTAACAAAATGCGCATGACAATCGCATTCGATTAATCGTGCAGCCCTAGCTTTAATACTATTTCTTAAATAAGCAGGACTAAGTAGCTATTTCCAGATGCCAGACGTCAGGTATTTAGAGGGAATCATTCTTTTATACTAGTCTACATTCACACTATTATTTTGGGTAGATCTAATGTCTGTAATATGCTTCCTCATCTCTTATGTTATATGAAAATTTCATATCACGATTATAGTGACCAAAGTTATCACGATTATCAATATTATCATGGTTTTGTTAAAATTAGATGAAAACGTTCAAAAAGAACTGATACACACACTGAAAACATTTCAATAAGTTTTATATTTGAAAATCAACAAACAACAAATACAATTAGCAGCTATATGCACTTTTTTTAGCATAAACATTAAATTAACATTAACATGAAGCCCTAATAATAATAATAATAATAATAAATCACATATATATATACACAATGTGATTTCCGTTTGTGATCATGTGATCTTCGGTTAGGAGATCGTGTGATGCTTTTTAAAGCAAAGTTGGGGTTGATTTCGAGTTCACATGCAAACAAATAGATTAGGCTAATTAAATTTGTCTATTTTAATGTAAGACAACATATTTTTCGTCAGTGATAGAAATATGATTTAAGACGGTAGTGTAAGCAAGTTTAGTTTGAAAACGTTTAATAGTAAATAAGACACAATTAGACAATATTTGAATTATATAATAATAATAATAATAAATATTTATTTGCAACAACTGATGGAGTACTGAATGCTGCACGCACGCGCAAATTTGTCAAGGTAACATTTGGTCAGTATTTATCGTGATTTATCGTGAAACCGGTAATCGTTCCATCCCTATTCAAGAGTAATGCATGTAAAGTGCCTCGCTAACTGCTGCTTACTTGTCACTTACGTTGACAGCCCTCAATGTAAGCGTAGGCTGTGAAATACAAAAGTGCAAAAATAAGTTGTAGTCGGAGACAAATGTCACTGGTCAGAAATAAAGTTAAGCTGTCAAGGTAAAAGTTGTTTTTTCTAAGAATTTGATGTTTAGCAGTGAGGGATGTGAGCTTGGTTGTCTTGGTTTTTTTTTCTGCTTTGTTTGACGTTAATGAATTGAAGCAAGTGTTTTCTGGAATGCACATTACTTCATTTTTCCTTTCACACCATTGAGAAATGTTTTTTTCTGGTCTGGTCTCTGATTCTGCTTCTCAGTTGCAAGTGCTACAGCTCTTCTCCTTCAACAGAACAAGTTTGTGTTCTGTGGACATTTTGTCAGTTTTTGTTCACCAAAACAATAGTGCAACAATTGCACATAATCAAAGGGATAGCTGACTAAAAAATGGCAATTCTGTCATCATGTACACATCCTAATGTAGTTTCAAACCTCTATGGTTAGGGTTGTCATGATATGAAACTTCGTCTGATGGTTAATTGTCTGACATGCAGTAGTAAAATATTTTTATCCTATACTCACTTTTGCAGTAACAGTGGTTTTAATATGTCCCTCTTTGTATCATCTTCAAAGAAATACAATAAGTAGCTATTTTTGCTTATAATTACATTAGATGACCAAAAATATGTAATAGAAAAACCTTTAAATGAAGACAATTAAAATTTTCTGATGAACTGTCCTTTGATTAATGGAAAAATGCAAAGATTCCTTTGCCCTGTACAATGTGATCTTTACTGGACCGGAGTGTTTGTAGGTAACATTGGACACCTCCATTTATTTGGAGAGAAGGATAACATAACCAAATTCCATTCCCACCTGCAAAAATACTGTGAAAGATTGGTTCCTATCATAATACACCGACTCAGGTGGAGAGATGTTTAGTAGGGTTCGTGAGGTCTCAATAAGCTAGACGGGGAACAGGATGACAGCAGGTAACCTGAGAGTTTTCCCCTTCTGTTGCACTGTTTGCAATATGTATTTTAGATTGCTGAACTGTGATGAGATTACCCTACTGTCTACAGATTGTATTTACTGTGATTGTATTTACCCTGGTACTGAGACACAACATATAGTATGTTGTTAACACTGTTTTTGCCTTTAAGTTCATTAGAACAAGAGGCATCTGGAATGCAAATAGGCGAAAGTGCTGCACGAAATAGTTTTGCATTTGCATTGCGACTTATTCATTGCAGTACAGTTAGGAAAGTGAGAATATAGCATTATACATTATACGAAAATAGCATTTTATTGCGTTTTTGTAATGCAATAAAAATTTGGAAACAAGATTTTCAAAGAATAGGCATTATAAAGTTATAAATTGTAAATACTACAAAATCAAATAAAAATTAAATAAGTGAAATCGCATAAACAGGTTTGTACTAAGCATAGCGCAGATACAATAATATACTACTGAAGTATTTCTCCACTATGTTGTGTCAAATCTGTAGATTGTTGTGTATGTGTGTTTGTTTTTTAAATGTGCGCATTAATATAATTTCTTACAGTTCAGTTAATGTGAATAGCAAGTCGCCTAAATAAGCATAGTTGATGCACTGGACAAAACTTAAAGGGGTCATATGATGCTACATGCACTTTTACAAGTTGTTTGAACTGAAATGTGTGTTGGCAGTGTGTGTACACAACCACCCTAAAATGATAAAAATCCACCCAGTGTTTTTTTTTTAATCTGCTCAAATCTTTACCCGTTTGTCAAAT
>NW_015664181.1:1596901-1605862 GCF_001515625.1 Sinocyclocheilus rhinocerous | reverse complement strand
AAATCTTTACCTCTTTCTCAAATCGAGCCGATCTCAGATGCCTGTCTGTGTGATGTCACACAGACAGGCCCCTCCCACGATAGTTTGATTGACAGTAGCGTTTCAGCACAGACTGGACTGGCGTCTTACCTTAGACCCTCCCTGAGTGAGCTGTCATCAGTCCGCCATTGTTTCACCGCCAGAGCAGATGTAGACAAGAATGACTCCTAAGCGATTGAGGTGTTTTTTTGTTGGATGTAATGTGGATAGCAGTCATCATTTACTCCCGACATCTGAGCCGCTGAAGACGCGCAGTGGATTACGTTTGTTTTTGAAGAGAATGTGCCCCCGATCTACATAAATGCTTCTATGTTCGCGCGAATCATTCGTGATCCAGCTTCACCTACAGAAGAAGTGAGTGTAAGGTTTTTTTAATGAATCTTTGCAAATTGCCTTTCCTAATAATGTGCTAATTAGCAGGTTTCACGATGAATGCGGCTAAAGTAAACAGTCCCTCAGAGAGCGGGCTCGGAAGAGAGGGGCGGGCTCAGAAGAGCTCATTAACATTTAAAGGAAAATGCTACAAAATGGCTTGCTCTGAAAAGAGCTGTTTTTGACAGGGTAAAAAATGTGTTTTTTGCCTGGTGGTCGATAAAACAGGTGAAAAATCCCAGATTTACATCTGAATTGACTTAAGCCATATTTAGTAACCATAACGTCATAGCAACTACTGTTTTGCAGCCTTTTCGTGTCCCTCCCCCTCAAGCACTCAGCGTCTAGTCCTGCTGAACACTGATCATTAAAAGGCCACGACACTTTTCGTTGACATCAGCCAGGCTGCTTGAGGCCGCTTGAGATGTATTGGAGAAACGAATGATTTCTGTCCTCCCTGTTTGGGATGACGCCAGTCTACAGCTGAGGAGCTGCCTGCCTGTGCACATTCCTGCTTCTGGACATCCCCCTTCCCCCTCTCCACCATCCCACAATCCCCTCTGTCTTACGTGTGTTAAACTGCAAGTTCCGTGCACAGGCCTGCCTGTGAAACACCTTTGAAATGCAACCTGTTTTAAGACCGGCCGGACACTCGTACGTCTGGTACACGTGCACGCACACACACTGGATACACCCTTTCTGCCAGCTAAAGCAGACACACCCTCGTAAAGAGGCACTATTATACACATGCAAAGCTTGTGCTAATGAGAGACTTGATGACTCAGGCAGTTTGGAGTGCTTTATGATATTCAGTAGTGGTTAACCCATTTGGATTTTTCTGTGGCTGATTACGATATGTTAAAAAGTAAGGGTGGCCTATCGGAGTATTAAACACTTGAGTAACACTTAAAAATGTCTGCATGTCATTGTTTAGATGAGAAAATATCAAAGCAAATATTCTTTCCTCTAAAATTTTCACAGCACTAACTTCACTTTTCTGAGGCATTTTTGTGATAACTTTTAGCTAGGGCTGGGCAATTTTTCCTCTTTTATCGATTAATGGCATGTTATGGCACGATTTTATTTTTTAGAAATCGAGGAATCGCGATTTTGAATAGAAATATTACCAAACGTTAGAATTAGAGATGCACCGATCTATCGGCCAGGGATCGGTGATCGGCCGATCAGTCTCACTTCTTTCCAATTCCGAGCTGATCCGTTTTGTTACCAGCGTCAGCCGTGCATTCTCGCTCTCTTCTCTCCGACGACTCCTTCTCTCTCACACACGTCTCATTCGCATTATTTTAGTCATCCCCCGCAGGTTTGTGCTTACACCAAAAGCGCGCGCACCAGAACTGATCAATATTAGTGGAGCGCACACAAGCCGCACTCAGTCTCAAACAGCTTGTGAGCCACAGTCAACACACAATCATCTTCATTAAAAGTAGTAAGACAAACTTATCTTTCCAGTGCTGATGCCGCGCGCTCTCCTATTGCGGTCTTTGATCTTGAAATGAGCTGATAATTAATAAAATGCAGCGCTTATCTTTTGATTTCGTTGACGTGAACTCCGTTAAATTTAAATATAGCGTGGGAATTGAAGATCGGATTTATATACGTTTTGCGACGACACATTTATGCGGCCAAGTGTAAATGGAAACGTTTGAACAAATCAGATAGATATCCGATCAGCGAAAACGCATGAAATGACCAGGTGTAAATGGGCCCTATAGATTGGGTCTGTGGATAAACTCTTAAAGGGACCGCAGTCCAATATTCCTACTGCTGTCTGTCATGTTTAATTTCTGTAGTATTTCTTACCTGAATAAAAACTTAACCTGAAATTTTTTTTGTGTTTTTATTTTATTACTGACTTTTTTTTTTTTTTAATGAAAATAAAACTTTGCGTTGAAGAAAAGTATATTTTTGTTTGTATATGCTGTCAATTATAGTTCTTAGAAAGAAAATCGGAATCGGCAAAAATCGGTATCAGCAGATCACACTAACAAAAAAATTGAAAATCTGAATCGGGCAAGAAAATTGCAATTGGTGCATCTAATTTATTTTCTATTTTAGTCACAGCTGATGTGTTTTTGTGGGATCGTCTTTTATAGTTCAGTATGTAGATCATTAGGGTGCTGTTGGTTTACAGTACTATGCAATGTCTCCCTTGAGTCCTTGTTAAGAGAGGGGGAGATGTTTTAAAAAAAAAATTTTATTAATCAAAGAAACCATCTGTGAGGGACGCCATTTTTATATTTGAAATTCAATGGTTGATCCTCATTGCAACCTCTGCCAGGCGTGCTATACATGTGTCTGTTTTGTCACTTGATACAGTGGACCGATAGGTTTTCTGTCCTCTCCTCGTCCTCCGCTCTGTGTCACCACCTCTTTACCACAGCAACAGGCGAAGATGAGAAGGATGGAAGACAGGAACTGATAATATATTTCTTTCATGCGGTTGAAAGCAAAGATCTGGGGGGTTACTTCACAGGAGTGGTCCTCTTCTGAGAGCCGAGGGAGAAAGAACTGAGAGTTTGAAAAGGAAATGGTTCACAGGACCGATTTGGTAGGAGGGTTCTTGTGGGTGGATCGTTCTTTTAAGTTTCTGACAGACTCAGGAAAGCCCTGGAGGCATGTGTACAAATCATGGTCACTAGTTTTTTATGAGATGCACACTTAGTGATAATCTTCCGTGCTGTAATTATGGCCACCGGAAGGAGCTAGTAAAATTTAGGCTGCACCCCAATTTGCATACTTATATTATACACTAAAAGTGCTTTGCATTGACCTAGACCTAAATTGCCATAAAATTGCGTTTGTATTGTGTGTTAGCATTAGCACACTGTTTGCAGTATTTTAGCATTAGTTTAAATTTTCAAATGCCTTAATTTATCTTTACTTATTTCATTTATTTAGTATTGCCAACAATTTTTAAAAAGGTATATCACCTATGTACCCAATAGTGTTGTCACGGTACCAAAATTTCAGTATTTGGTACCAATACCAGTGAAAATCCATGGTTCTCGGTACCAATTTCGGTACCAAAGCAAAACACAAAAACATGCTAATTAAAAAATTTGACTATACTTTCATTTAATCCAAACTGTGTACATATTTAATTTTAAAGGGCTTTTAAAACCTTCTAGAGTTATTCAGCCAAGAATAACAACTAAGTTAGCTAAAAAATAAAATAAAAAAAAAGCCCAGAGCTGCTTTTCTGACTGATATAACACAAACAATGTTAACCATTTGTACATTCTCTAACACGCATATTTTAGATTCACAATTCATTTAAAAGCATCTAGTATGTAAAATAGTAAATATCATCATGTCCTCCTGTTTTTTTTTACCACCCCTATAAAAGTTATAGGAGCATTAAATAGTTAATAAAGAAACTTCATTATAATGCTCATTATATTAGCGTTAGCCACGGTTATGTGTCTTTAAAGTGTTTTGTTAGTTTGGTGTGTTTCCTCGTTTTGATGTCGCCACGTCTCAGTGCTTTTATGAAGAGAGCGCATCTGCGCACCTTTCGGATAGCCAAGCAAGAACCGGGTTCACCGGGTACTCGGTACCACCGGTACTTAAAAAATCCTGGTACCGTAATGTTTTCATTTTTTTTAGTACCGATTTGGTACCGAAGTACCGGGTCTTTTGACAACACTAGTACCCAAGATTTTTTTATTTATTTAAATTTGCTTGTTTATTTTAAATATGTTGGTACTTTGTCTATATCTACTTTGTCTGAAAGTAGACTTTAAAGACTTTATAATTAAATAGTTTATGTAGGTAATACATTTCAGCTAGACTCAATTCTCAATACTATTTAATAAAAACACACATGTAAAAGAAAATTTGATTTGTTTGCTTCAGTTTGTTCACATTAAATAGTAAAATATTATTACAATTTATGACAAAGCTGAATTTTCAGCATCATTACTCCAGTCTTCAGTGTCACATGATTCTTCAGAAATCATTCTAATATGTCGATTTGATGCTCAAGAAACATTTCTTATTATTAATGTTGAACGCATTTGTACTGCTTCATATTTTTGTGGAAACTGTGAAGCTTTTTCAGAATTCTTTGACAAAAAGAACAGTGTTTATCTGAAATAAAAATCTTTTGTAATGTTATAAATGTTTTTACTGTCACTTTTGATCTATTTAATGTTTTTGCTGAATAAATATAAAACTGTAAAACATTCAAACAGTAGTGTATATGCTATCGTATCTATAGGTTTTTGTCTTGTATCATCACATTTAAAATCAGTTCTGGAAGAGTCGTTACACTGATCATGTGCTTTAATTACTGAGAGATCTGGTCGACGCCTACAAGACAGTAGACTATAAACCATGTCAGGGCCATTACATTTTATGACCTCCTTACGAAGCCTTTCCAGGTATGTGTGTTTTTAGTGATTAGCTGAAAGAATTTTTCATCTGTAGAGGAAAGAAATGCACACAGTTACACAGATTTTATTCAAATCAGACTGTACCTATTTCAGGAATGTATTGAGACTAAAGAATAAAATCCACCCCAAAATAATGATCCTGTTTATGCCAAATCATTAAAATGCAGTGTTGGAGTAGTAGTTTGCTTAATTGCAAGAAAGAAGCTAACTGCATTAACCCTCTGGGGTCCGAGGGTGTTTTGGGGCCTGGAAAAGTTTTGACATGCCCTGACATTTGTGCTTTTTTCAGTTGCTTACAAACATTTGAATGTCTAAAGTTTAATAACACTGTAATCAGCACAAACTGGGCTACAATAATATGTGAGCAGCATGTATGTACGTGATTGTGTTTTTGAGAAAACAACGTTTATGCGTGCTTAGTGAAAAACTACAATTTTAAAGTCACTGAAATAAGGCCATAAAACACATACAGAACATTTGATCACAAGACTTTTGAGAACTGATCTTGAAGTCTAGAGTTTTTGCTTCAAAATTATGTGAAAATCATCTTACTCATTCACAGAAAACAATATATTGATTTAAATTTTCTAAGACACATTTTGTGTAGAAAAGGTATATGCGAGTAGGCGTGAATGATCATGAATAATGCTGTGATTCACACCTGAGAAGACAAAGGCCTGCATAATGAGCTTTCAGGTGTGTGACTGAGAGGGAATTGCCACAAGAAAGAATGTGAGGAAAAAAGAAATTTATATATTTTTTGTTTGTAGTTTATTTAGAATACATATAACTATCACATAAAATAACTCATGGGAGTGTGTGCATCACATGTGTGTGTGTCAAATATTCGCTGAGTTTCAGTTCATTTTAGTGACGCGTTTCAAACAGATATGCGCGGAGAATGAGACGGCTAAAAGCACACCCTGTTTATTTTCTTTATTTTGCAAAAGCACAATGTTTTGTTGATATTGTGAGTGTACACAAATAAAAGTAGACCCTTTACAGATTGAAATGCTGTATTACTCTTATATGTACGATCAAGTATGAAGGAGCATTTTAGTTCATTTCGCTGTCAACATTCAAATCTGCAAAAAGTTCCGCCGCCGGAACTGTCGACCCCAGGAGGTTAAAGGCATTTAAAAAGGCAAAATGTTGCATAACTCTAATTTATCTTTTTTTTTTTTTTACTGAATATTATAAGTGAAATTTCGAATTTAATCAAATGAGTAAATCTTGGGCCGACATGTAGTAATATCTGCAGTAATAAAGAATGAGAATGTGACGTAACGCCGCGTTGAGTTCTGGGAAACTGCTTTGTTTATCCGCCATACTTGCAGGATAGCGCTGCCTTTCCGCTATTGAGTTTAGGGCAGTATTTGATTGTTTGTCGTGATTGTGAAAAATGTCAACAGTGTATGTCATTCATACTGCATCGATAATTGCAATAGTAACTCAGATCATCGTTCTGAGAGAAAACTGGACAATGCAATATGTTTTTTTTTGCCTTTTCTATGTGTAAAAACACCAAGGGAAGGAGGTCGCGGAGAAGACACAGAATAGTAAATCTGTTAATGTCACTGATTAAACCCACTGACTCTCACTCAATAAAATAATCACATTGCTGTGTGTTTTTGAAAGTTTTGATTTTGTTGGTTTAATAGTTAACATTACCTTCTTTGCGAGCGTGACTCTCACTAGGCTTGTGAATTAGCAGTACTTGAACAGGGGACTTTTTTTTTTTAAATGCTTAAAGTCCGCGTGAACTGGAAATTGCTGCCGGCTTTATTTCAGTGTAGTGACGTATTTCCAGCTGAAACGGAATATTGAATAGAGGGCGTGGTTTTATTTTTGCGCTCCTCCTCTCTGTCTCTCTCATAGCAATTAATAACAGTTGGAGGGTGTGTTTAAGGATATTCTGCCCAAGCCGTCAAACTGACGTCATCAGAGAAGGAATGCCATTCCAGAGCGGAAGCAAATGTTCAGATTTTGATTAAAGATTACCATGACAAATATTTTTTCAGCGGATTAACCTGCACGGATTAATTGTTCACATCAAGACTAGCAATGTGCGCTAATAAAGTAAATAAAGTCAATTTTGATTTCATGCGGACTTTAAAGTGGCTTAATATACCAAGACAGTGATAAAGACAAAATTGTAAAGCATAATATGTGCAGAAAAACAGATGAGCCCAAAATATGAACTTTAACAACCCTCCACGGACACAATGAAGCTTGAGTCACCATTGGCTAGTAAATTTATTTTACTCGCCAGACTTTTTACATGAAATGCATGAATGATGCAACTGAACAAAAAAAGGAAATAAATAAATTAAACAAAACATACTTTGTCTGTCTAAATTATTCTTTATGGTTGGATATGGATTTAATCTACCATTTCTTAGCAAATGGCTTTCTCTTGCCACTTGACTTCAGCCACCTCTCCACAGCTGATGATGGATCATACTGCTGAAGCTCTGGGCCTTCTGTTGAAATGAGGATCAGGTCTGAAAGGTGTGAGGATGTGAGACTGCTGTTTTTTTTCTGCAGCATAATTAGTGTCTTCATCTGAGTGAAACTCAATTCCTCCTTTGCAATATAATATGCTGTATTAATTTTTACAGAAAGCTCATGTTTCTCTGCACTGTAATTTTTTAAATTTTGAGTTTGAAACCCTTTTAGGACCGCAGATTCCTCAGGGTCTTTGCTTGAAGCCATCACACTATCACGACAAGATGCATGTCGTTTGCTGTTTGAGTGCGCTGTGAGATTTTCACGTTTGAAACTGCACGATGCTGATACAAAGTCCGTTTTACCGGCTAAGCTAGGTTTTCTACTGCAGTACTTGCATATCATCACATGTCCCTCCTCATCATACAGAAGCCAATGAAAATCTGACAGCCACCGAGTCTGGAACTTTCGCTTTTCCAATGCACTTTTTGATTCAGAATGCACAATCTTTTCTGCCACATTTGACGTGCTTGGCTGGGGTTCGCCGGCGCATTCACCGTCTTCTGTCTGCACAGAACTGGACTCTTTAATTTTCTTTGTGCTTGAAAACAAAAAATTATCAAGCGTTTTCTGCTCCGACTGGAATTTTCGCTTTTTTGCATCCATTTGCATCCACAGTACAGTAAAGAAAGAACACCATTTAAATCTAATGCGTCAATCTAATGCGTCTTTATGCAGCATCTCTTTCTCTCACGTTGAGTGTGCGTGTGATAGAAAGCGACAGAGGGCGCTGTCAGCTAACGGTGTTTAATGCGGACTGAGCAGGCATTGAAATTATATCTGCGCTTAATTTATTCTTTGCATCTAACTCAATCACCGGCGAGTAAAATCTGAAAATTTACTAGCCATTGGCTAATTAAAGACATTTTTTTAGTCGCCTAGTGGGAAATTTACTCGCATATGCGAGCAATTTTCTCGCATTGTAGAGGGTTGTTTAAATATCACTGTCTTAATCCATAAGCGCTTTCTACATTTCAGTTTTCTAAAGAGAGGAAAACGCTTTATGTTTAACGTTTAAACGTTGTTGAACACACTTTTATTTGGATAATCTACCATATGATGGCTGAAGCAGCAGGGAGCGTCCAGCGGGCGACACTGTTTTGACACTAAACATTGTAAACCAAATTCTACAAAACCTAAGAGAAAAATCTAATTATCATGCAGTGCGATAAAATAGCTTCTCTTCCCGGCAAGCGATACAATGAAGAATGAATGATTGTTTATCTTAAGGCAAAAACAAAACAAAAGATAAGCAGTTATCCTTATCCACCTTTTTCTTGTCGTAAAAATGGGCACGGCCATTAGTAAATTCTATGGGTCTGGCTTCCGGTCTCATTTGCGTCCACTCCATCAAACAATTTTTAGCTGAACAAAACAGTTCGTTTTGCTGCTTGATATTGAAAGTTGGTGTGTCTTATCATATTATTTTAATGTATTATCTTAATTATGAACACACTGGTTTGTAGTGCTAACAGTTTTATCGTTTACTGCAACGTTGTTATTCTCCTCGTTATTTACCTATAGTGGCTAATAGGCTTGCTGCGATAGACGGTGTTGACGGTGATACCGGTGTTAAGCCGCAACACCGGTTACGTCACTTGCCCACCGCGTCACCGACCCCCACCGT
>NW_015664181.1:1593213-1596812 GCF_001515625.1 Sinocyclocheilus rhinocerous | reverse complement strand
TTTGTATACCTATTAAACTTTATGTAAGTTATTTGTTATTTTATATTAGGCGGCTTGCCCTATAGCATGGTGTATTTTTATTTGTTTTGTTAATAAAAGTTCTATGTTTTATATATAGGCTAAAGTGAGTTTGATGTTGTATTTTGTTGTTGCATTCAAGCAATTGACGCGGAGCTGGCGTTAATTCAAAAGTGAAAGTAAAATGCGCACGGCGCTTTTAAGCTATTTAAAAGCGAAGGAAAGCGAGGAAAAGAGGAGGAATTCAAACGAACTAAAAACGAACAATTGCTTTAACTCCGAATTGCCGCTATTTTAAAGTGAAAGTAAAATGGGCACACCGCTTTTACAAGCTATTTAAAAGCGAAGGAAAGCGAGGAAAAGAGGAAATGTCCCGCCCCCGCGGTGATACCGGTATTACTGGTGTTGTCACATGCCGATTAACCGGTGGGAAAATTTCCTCACCGACACAACCCTAGTGGCTAATGAACTGGAAGTCTCACCCATAGGCTTACTTCCACGTTTAAGAAAAAGGTGAATAGAGAGTGAGAAGTAACCATGGGAATGGATAGCGTATCCTGCTAATATGGGGGCGCCTTCCCGAAATGCAATGCGGAGTGAAAAGATTGTGACGTAACTCCTCATTCTCTATTGAGATTTTTCACATTTTTGAACCCTGTCTTTGCCACTTGGTTGACTATTGGATTCAAATCAAATAAGTTGAAACATCATGCGGTGGATAACATTTCACCGGTTCAATTTATAAGTGCATTTTTTTAGCTGCTAGAGTATTTATATGTGTCCTACTTGTGAAAATAGACCAGTCAGCATTTTATGAGATTTTTCTGTAAGAGGGATCAGCTGTTACTGATACCCATTATTGCAAATAGAATTAGCTTGATTTGGATTAGATGTAATAAACATTGGGGCAAAGAAACAATCTTAGTCATACTGTGAACACTAATTACACAGAGACTACTGAGAAAGCAAAACACAACCAGAACACATTCTGATTCATGCTAGTCTGTGATGCTGTGAAATGACAACTTGTTGAGTGACTACGTGATTTAACGTTTGGAAATGTCACCTGGTTTACATAACGTTCAGTTGAATGATACATTCTGTGCCTCTTTTAATTTGTAGTTATGTAATTAATCTAGTAATTCAACTCTTTAAGTTGCATTTGTCATTTGCAGATAGTCAGCAAAGTTGCTAGATGTGACAACCTGTGATAATTGCTGCATTATTTGTCATTGTTGCTTCTTGTTTGTGTGTTTGTCCAAGTTTACCAGTCACCTTGTGAAGACTTGCGTTGCCTAGGCTGTTTTTGGTGTAAACACAATGTAAACAACAACTTCCTATCATGTGATTGCATCATTGTCTTATTATATTCATCCTCATGCACTTCCTCATAAACATTTTTAAAGGAATTTCAGTAAACCCCTAACTCTAAATATTAAACTTCAGTGCAGATTCCTGTCTTGAATACTTTATAGAATTTTATGATTGTAGTCAATAAATACGAATTGTATTTTCGGCAGATAAATATTGAGGATGAACACCAGATGAGCTGTGAGTAAAGTGTAATGATTTACTCAGGTTTGCCCTGACTAACCTTCACTTCTCTCTCATTGTATGTTCTGTAGGCGAGTTATCCAGCCTGGGAGGACTTTGTCACCAAAGGGGCTAAGCTACAATCTCAGTTAAGGTAAGAACAAGCCTCCTGCGTTGCATGCTTCCTTGAGTAGGGAGTAATTATGATAATCTTGTTTCGAAAGCAGGAAATGTGCTTGATTATTACATTATTCAGGAAGGATTTGTCATCCAGTATAAGAGGAGAGCTAATAAAGGAACATTTGTGAAAAATGTCTTTTTGAAAGATGCAAAAAGGCAGTGAACAGGCAGTGATGAAGAAAGAAGGGGATTTCATAATAAAGAAATAATTTAGAAGTAGAGAAATTTAAATGTAGACAGTTAGGAAAGGCGTCACATTTAGAAAATGAGGATGTATAGTTGATTCAAAGGGATGTTCTGTCCTAAAGTCAACAGAATATGGCATTTGCAAGCCTTTGTGCTTCCATGATGTGATGAATTTTAGAGTGAAGATAAAAAAAAAACAGGACTTGATTTTGTCCATCGTGAATTGATTGGATATTGTAAAGTGAGTGTTACGTATTAGAATGGAGCCAGATTGTTGGAGGTAGGTGTGAAAAAGTAAGAGGGCTTGGTGACATCATCTAAAATGAAAGATGTTCAAAAGACGGAGCCAGCTGCGTAAAAAAAAAAAAAAGAAGAAAAGATTACAATGACAATTTTAATTGGAATAATGTGTAAAGTAAGACCTTGAGTGTGTATTTAAGTTGATAAATAGGGCAACATTGATTCTGACTTGGGTCATGCCTAATTTTCACAATCCATGTTTTTTGTCCAGTGTTTTATTGACTTAATGATCGACACCAAAGTACACAACAGTACAACCTACTGAACAGACTGTACGTCTATCCTTTGTGCGCTTTTGCACCAGATTAAATATGCCATCTGACCTGACTAAGGTGCATACAAAGTTGGTACTCTAAAGGCCCCAATATACTCATGACGAAGTTTTTTCTCATTTTTTTGCTTTATGCTTACCTTTGCAGTGATATACTTTTAGTGAATGTCCATTTCCATGTCAAAGAAGGCAGAGTCGCAGAACATGTAATTGCCACAGACTAGTGGTAGTTTAAAGGTGTTTAAGGGGCCATAATTCAGTATGATACAGAAAGGCTTATCATAGGAAGAGAAGATCGTTTAGGTTAGCCGTTGGTTCCATTTTTATAGTGTGTCCCCTCTGCCTGACCTCTCTGTTCAGTCCTTGGAGAGTAAACAGGCTAATGACCCTCCCAAAGGTCTACTCCATTCCAACAGATAAACATCAAACACGCTCCACTCACTCACACAATTACCATTGCCAGCCATCTGGACTGCCAAGAGCTGATCATGGTCTGCTTTTGAAAAGTTCCTCATGACTTTGGGCACTGCTAGTGTTTTTGTAAACACAGTGTTGGGTAATGTTTACCCGTTGTTGTATATCACCATATGTCTGGCTGATCAACATCACGGTACATGCAAATATAGATACTAGACTGGCTGGTTTGGGAAATCAAGACTTTGTAAAAGAGCATAATAGGACCCCTTTAAGGTGTAGTCGTACTGACTTACAATGAAAAACTAATTTTTTACGTTTTTGTGATATGCAGGTCAATGGTGATCATGTTTTGTTCATTTAAAAAGGAATTCATGCAGTCAATGACTTGGATACACTTATTCTAAAATGAAATAGGTTACAGTTTCTGAATTAATTCATTTTGATAATTTCTTGGGGGTTTAAAGTAAAGAAAATAGTGATGTAACTGTCTGTAAATAATTTATTAGTCTGATTTAAAGGCCTAAAATAGTTGAAGAATGTTTGGTCTTTCTGTAATAATTTAATTTATTATTGTTTAATTAAAAAGCTGTATTGGTTTTACGATATAATCAGGGCTCCAAACTGCGACTAAAACGGTCGCATTTGCGACAAAAAATATTAAATTGCGAGTGAAGTTTTTGCTGAGGTCGCCACT
>NW_015664181.1:1589885-1593021 GCF_001515625.1 Sinocyclocheilus rhinocerous | reverse complement strand
AGAGTTTCAAACAGTCCTCATCTCTGCCGCACAGCAGCATTGTCGCACACCTGATAAACGCAGCTCAGTTGTGCAGCACGAGAGAAATCGAAATGATGGAGACGTGTGAAGTGAAAGTGAGGAAAAGCAGCATCTATTTCGTGCACAACTTGAACAAACTACAACTGGTAAAGCTGTCAGCTGTGTGGATATTGGCAATATCGTTAACAATTCTCATTTATAATCATTAATAATATGGCTTCCTCTTAACAAGATCGTAGTCTATGCTGTGTTCTGTTAATGCGTGAACTTCATATTATTTGAAACACGCTTGCCATCTAGTAATCGCAAAAAGCTTTGTGCTTTGTTACTTTTTCATAAACAAAGTATCAGCTTTAAAATTATTCAAAATCCGTAAAGGAATTTAAACAATAAATACAGTTTTTAATGCGGCAGGCGCGGTTGCTTTAGCGCCTCAGTTCAAGCGGCAAGTGAACCCATTTAATCTTTCTCTTTACTACTATAGTACATAATGAACATGAATTAACATCAAAAGGTAGGCTATTTTATAAGAGAGCCTACAGTACAACTTACTGAAATGTCTCATGTAAAAGCTCATTCAGTGTTTCAAACTGCGGAAAACGTGTAAAGCTTGTAAACATTGCAACGTAATATACATTGACCTCAGAATAACCATTCAGTGTCCATAAGCTCATCAGTCAGCTAGAAAAATAACTATAAAGAGGAGCATTTTGCTATATTTATGCGCTATTGCATTTTAATATTTTTACTTAACCTGTATATCTACATGACTCCTCCTATAAAATTGCATTTTACTAATTAAGAAAAACAGAATGAAAGTGTGAAAGACATGCACTCTTAAAAATAAAGGTGCTTAAAAGGTTCTTCACAGAACCATTTTTGGTTCCACAAAGAACCATTCAGTCAAAGGTTGTTTAAAGAACCATCTCTTTCTCAATTAGACAAAAAAGGTTCTTCTATGGCACCATGAAGCACCTTTATTTTTAAGAGTGTATGACAACATTTACAGGATGTATTGAGGAGGAGCCCAAACTGCACTCAGTGGCCAGGTGATGCTTATGGTCCACGATATTGGTACAGAATATACACTGTATATGTCAAGTTGGAAAATACATTTAGTTCCCACTTTAAGTGTTAAGTTAAGTTTAACTGACCATCGTGACACATCACTATTTAAATAGCTTTGAACATGGTTCATCCAACCAGAATTCAGAACTATCGGTTTAATAATACTCTTCAAACAGAAAGTAACCAATAACCTGTTTTTCCATGGTATCCCTATCATTAACCCAAACTCTGTTCCTAAAGCCAAAGCAACTCCTAAAGTGATGACTGTTGCGAGTCTACCTATCGGGCACAAAAGCTTTCGCAGGACTTGTGGGGCCGCTGTGGGGAGGTGGGGGAATTGCTGAAAGGCTGTACTTTGTAGTTCGTATCACCTGATACCACAGAGCTCTCTCTGATAAGCTGAGATCTCTCTCTTCAGAATGAAGGCTCTGAATGGATCCATACAATGGCACCATTGACCCTGTCAGTATGTGCCCGTGTCCCAGCCGATGAACATGCAGAACTCTTTCTTTTGAGCGACTGTTTCCTATATTCTGAACTGGGAGAAGGCTATAGATGTTTTTCACCGTAGAATCAAATAATCTAGTATATGTAAACTTTCAGATTTGTCAAATGTTAAATCAAGTAGGATTAGCAATTTTTAACAAAATTCCATTTCATGGCCATAAGTTTAATATGTCAGCCACAGATTGCTGGTCTAGAATCTTTTTTTTTAACCAATTTGAGTGCTTACGATTTATAAACTTGTCACAGCTTGTCAAAAGTAAATATTTCCTATTACAATTGATGAGTTTCTATAATCAGCAAGTTTCTGTTTCTAATCTGCTGCACAGCTACTCCATCCATTTTATGAATATTTTGAATATTTATATATTGCTATTCATTGAAATTATATATTATATAAATAATTATATAAAATATATATAATTATATATTATATAATTAACTCTAATCGTAACTTTTATCTCCGTATACTTCAATGTTAACGACGAATTAGAAGCTGCTGCTTGTCATTTCCATTCACTGAATGATGTGTCCGACGTTTGCTTGATGTGCGTGTGATATCCATGCGCATGTGCAGTGTGTGTTTGCGTGCAATCAGTCATCGCGGCAAGAGTGAAACGTTCGAAAGTGTGGGCTCACGTTACAAAACTAAGCGACACCAGTGTCAGATGCAATTTATGCAGTAGTGTAATAGTGAACAAAGGAGGCAACACTAGTAATATAATGAAACATTTACTAACAAAACACAACATTTACCTCAAGCAATGCGCTGTATTATGTCTCGCGGCTCCAACTGCAACTCGTGAGACACATTCACATCAAATGTCAATTCAGCGGTAGAGTTACACTCACGAGACACTGCACTTATTTGCAATCACAAAAGTACATTATTTGCGTGGGATTTATGGCCTTGCAGGTAAAACGTTTTATTCGCGTGCTGTTCTAACTTGCTTATTCCGAGCGCGTACACCCAAAGCGTCCGTACACTAAAAGGCCGGTCAAACAGCACCTGATTACTTAGTAATCTTAGTTATCGTCTGATTGCGCTAATACTGTCAAAAACACACAAGGTTTGCATATAAACACAGTTAGTTAAAGTTCTAAAGTGAAAGTAAACCGTTGACAAATGGGTGCGTGCATCTCTTAAAGGGACCGTACTAAACATGCTGCCGCTTGTCGTTAAAGGGATAGTTCACCCAAAAATTAAAATTCTGTCATTATTTACTCAGTCATGTTGTACCAAATATGTATTAATTTTTATTCATATTTTTTTATATTTTTTAAGATATTTTAAAGAATGTGGGTAACCAAACAGTTACTGGTCCCCACTGACTTTGATAGTAGGAAAAAAATATGAAAGTCACTGGGGACCAGCAACTGTTTAGTTTCCCACATTCTTCAAAATAACTTTTTATGTTCAACAGAAGAAGGAACTCATTCAGGTTTAAAACAACTTGAGAGTGAGTAAATGGTGACACAAGTTTAATTTTTGGGTGAACTATTCCTTTAATGTTAATAAAAACACAAAGAGAAAAATAACTCC
>NW_015664181.1:1588619-1589875 GCF_001515625.1 Sinocyclocheilus rhinocerous | reverse complement strand
TATATAAAATTTAAATAATCTTTCGTCTCGTATTTATTTTCATATATATAATGTGTCTGTGTGTATATGCGGTTTAGGTAATACAAGTTTTACAAACATTTATAAAGCTTTTTTTATACAAATAGATATAGATATACAAATAAAACTGGACGTAGTTATTTATCCATTTTCCTATTTCTAAAATCAAGCTTGCAGCTGATTTAGCCTGATTTGGTCTATCAGGCCATGATACAATATATCATGATACAGGACTGTACTAATTTCTCCTCAGCAGAATTGAGTAAAATAGCTGTTTATTAATCACTGCATACTATAGTGGCATTTCTAACTATTGGCAGAGCAGGCAGCTGACCTCTGCATTATGAAGGGCCTCCATAACTGTAGCACAGTACAATATAGGTAATGGCATACAGGGCTCGCAAAATCGCTAGCCCGACATCCCGGGGCTATTGTGTCGCTTGTAGAGGTGAAACGGATCACAGTTTATCATTTACACGTGTTTCTAAGTCTTACCAATTTAAACATTCAAGCATTTTAAACCATTCATGCGCATGAAGAATTCAGTTCGGTGATCACGCGCACACACTCAAAGCGCGCATATACAGAGCGCCGTTTAAGGCAGAGCACGAACACAGAATTGATTCCTCTTTCGCTTGAACGGACACATACACGCAAAATTATCTCAAAATAACTATCTCGGCAAGTATTTTCATGTAAATGAATGTAAACAGTAGAGAAAGAAATTGCACGTGCATCATAATATTGGATCCGTGCATTCGGTCTTAAAGGGGCAGCAGCCTATAAATACCTGCTGTTTAAGCGCCACCTGCTGTCAGAGAGTGACATTTGCATCTCATTCAGCCCGTCTGCTGTTTTAGTTTCCTTCAGATTTTTTAATGTAGTATCACAAAGCCAAAAATCAGACCATTTTGTTTTTGTTTCAAATTTCAAAATTTTACAATCTAAATAACATGTATGAAGCATCTTTGTTTGGATCATGATTAAAATACACAGAAACCTTTGTTTACTTGCATGGAGAAATTTCTTTTATTTGTATTACTTATTTATTTGATTTGGGATTTGTTTTAAAATTTCAAGTTAGTATATTGTTTGACATTTTCAATTTCACAAAGTAATGTGCAGCCTTTTGGTCTGAGAAATAACAAAAAGATATTTTTTAAATATGTCTTAAATCTCATTTTGTTAAAAAAGAAATTGTGATAAAATTGTTCTGTGAAATCAGTATCGTGAATCAT
>NW_015664181.1:1544820-1588609 GCF_001515625.1 Sinocyclocheilus rhinocerous | reverse complement strand
GAAAAATCTGTGACTCAAAATGTGATATGATAATGTAATATAATCCGAACCGTGAGATTTGTGATCCGTTGCAACCCTACTCTCTTAACTTGTTATTTGAAGAAAAAATACTATCTTTTATTCGGGTTAGTTAAATTCATTTTTGGGCTACCAAAATCGGAAGAATGCCTGCCCGAAGGGCTACCAGGGATTTTGAAATTTTGCGAGCCCTGGCATATGACCAGAAAATACACAACACAGAGTTTGGGAAAAATAATATTATTTATTATTATTATTTATTCATTTTAGATGTTTACATTTGGAAAAGCTGTGCTTCCTGCATAAACCTGCCCCTGTTGGTTCAGTAGCTTGCTTGCCCTACACAGTTACCTTGTTTAATTTCTTAATTCAAGTTATATATATTTTGTTCTATTTGTGTTATTTAAGTTATTTATAATAAGTGAAGTGAAGTTTACTTTTAAGTGCACTGATGTCAGACTCATTTTGAATAATAGTTTATTGTTAAATTGTTAAATACCCTGCCTCCATTACATAGGCCTATGTTTGTCACATCATTATAAGTGTTTGATCACCACATTTGAGTTATCATTGCAAAAAATGTGTTTATGTATATATATATATATTCTGTTTATGTAGGCTATATACTGTATTCTATATACAGTACCAGTCAAAAGTTTGGACACATGAATGGGAAGTGTGTCCAAACTTTTGACTATACTGTACTATAATATAGCCTACACATAAAGAATATCGGACGATATATCGGAAGCGGTCTATTTCTACTCCCTAATATCGGTATCGGCATTGGCCCCCCAAAAAACCCATATCGGTCGGGCTCTACTTTAGTTATTAGTGTCTTCAGGTATTTAAACATCATTCATCCAGAGCATTGTGGGCTGCTGTGCTGTTAACGTCTCTACCTAGTGCAAGCTCCAAAAATCTGTCAGTGGAAATATTTGTTGTGATATACCGACAGTTAGCAAGAATCCAGTCAAAGCCACTTTGCTTGTGGGTTTTTCTTACAGACAAACTCTTTCTCTTTCTGTCGTTCAGGACAACAATCATCGTCACTAGCTCATTCCTGGATGCTTTCCAGAAAGTGGCTGACATTGCAACTGGAACACGAGGTAAGATGAGATCTCTACCTTCTTTGTCTCTCTCTGCTGTCTCACCTCACAAATGGTCTGTCTCTTCAGTGATGATAATGAGGAAAGCAGGCAGAGTCGTACTTCACAGGAAAGGTTATTCATCAGAAATATGAAGCATTAACTCGGAACACCTCAAGACTTGTCCAAATGTCTTTTCCTTTTTTTAAAGGCAGATGTGGGCCATATGACACTAAAGTGAGAAGACGGCGTGTTTTATAGCTTTCCTAATGATAGTACTCCTGGTGATACGCATGAAACCAAGAAATAAATTCACACAAGCGCTCTGGAATTTGACAGTGCATATCGATAAACTGTTTGGTGCATTTTTTTTTTGTTGCAGTATGTCATAGGCTATTTACCATTTAAAAGTGCTGACTGAGCTGATATATTTAAGATGATGTGTGTGTAATGTTGTCAGTGTTAAAACACTTTCTGCCCTTTTAAAATGCAGATGGCTATAAGTGATGCATTTGTAGATAGACTCCCGTGGAAAAAGAGTAAACACTGCAGTGTTAGCAAAACATTGCTGTGTTTGTTAGAGCATTCCAGCCAACCCAACAGAGCAATGTTGGCTTGACCAATGGCGATTTGGGGGCGGGGCTATCTGTTTGAGTGACCAATGGCAGATTGGGGTTTGTTTGGGAATTCTGGTTGAAAACAAATATTTACATTTTTGTTTGATGAGACGCTAAAAGCGCATATCAACATCCAGATGTGAATTTTGATTAAAGTCGTTTCACTTTCTATTTTATAATTTCAAACTCGTTTGGAGGATTATGTTGTTTATTTAAAGGCATCGTGTTTTCACTTTGAAGATCAGTTTATTCTTATCATTCTTGCAATCAAAACGGAAAACTAGTAATGCAAGTTATTCTGTTATGCTCTATATGCAGTGTATTATCTTTTTATTTGTTTTATGTTATCTCTTTGAGATAATTTGTTTATTTGCGCTGTGAGGTCTCACCTTTAGGGCAGTGTGTTAACATCCTGAAATAAGCGGGGTAAAATCTTGTCACCCAAGGCAACAAATGTTCAACCTTAATTCACGCAGAGCCAAAAAAAAGGTCATCACCATATTGTTCTCTGCTCAGACAATTGGAGGAAGGCATGAGTGTCGCATAATGGCCTGGATTGGGTTACATGGCTCCACTTCTTGTTAAGGTGACCTGTTCGTTTCTATAGTCTGTATGCTGTGTGTTTGTGCTCCTCGTTCTTTGTGATGCCGCTGTGATTTAGCCCTGACTCTGTTTATCTTGCTGATAGTCCCAAGAATTTTACCTTGATCTTATGTCGCTGAACGCTGAATGAGATTAGCATAACAAAAACACGGACACTTCTGCCCACGTGCTCACGTCGTGAGTTGTTTTTTTTAGTCTACTTAATGAATTCTATCAAAGTAGTATAGGATTGGAAGTGTGCTTCTTTTTTTCCATCTTGTATACTTTGTTGATTTACTCCATTTTTCTTGATCTAATTAGTCTACAAAGAAACACTGCAACTATAGTAAATAATTTGTGAGTTGTTTTGTCTGTAACTGAAACCTGATCTGTTTCAATTGTGCTGTTCCACAGATGAATAGGCTAATGTCAAAACAATGTTATATCTTAGTTCAGTTGAATTAAATTGTGAAATAAAAAATAGCATTTACAATTCCAATTAAATAATAAGTTCTATTTTCAGTTTTCAACTTGGACAAACGCATTTGAAATGCAATTGACGTCAGACTTCCACCTAGGAAACTTGTGCGGAAGTCCACAAATATGACGTCATGTGAAATGTATTTGTGTAGGCTGCAAACACTATTTCTAGGGCTGGGTAAAAAATATCGATATCGCGATATTAATCGATTCTCATTTTTACAGAACGATATCGATTCCTAAAGCCCAAGAATCAATAATTCTAGCCTGTTTTCAGTTAATGGATGGAACATTGAAGGGTACTTCCCATCCAATAAATTGCAATAAGTATTGTGCTTTGGTACAATCTTCATATGAAGTTCATATGACACAAAGTCTCAGATTTCAAATTCTGTCCATTGTATTGCAGTATTCAAACAATAAATGCCGTTTTGGCGCTGTTTAATGTGGAGTGACAGATCGCTGTAGCGCCTCAGTTCAACTGACACGGCAGTGTGTAGCGCACGTGAACTAATCATCTCCTCCACATTAATACCAGTTTCAGCACAAAATAAACATGACCAAATATCTGAAGGTAAGTTAAAAGAAAGAGTACAACTTTACAATCCGTATCCTGTCTCATGTAATCGCTCAATCTGTGTGCCACGCAAAGACGTCAATATAACCGCTTGTAAACAATGTCACGTAACGTCACATTTACCTCAGAAAAAACATATTCGTTGACCATAAACTCATTAGTCAGATAAAATAAACTGTAGAGAGGGGCATTTTGCTTAATATATGCTCCATATAACCGATTCATTATAATTTTTACTGTTCTTCAATGTTTAATTTATGTTTGAATAAATCCATCAAGTTTTTATGACAGCCACCATTTAAATATTTATATTTAAAAAAAAAAACAAATTGAAGTAGAAATATTGATATATTAACTGTAACTTTATTATTGTAAAAACTTCATTAATTTTAACCTTCAATATTATAGTAATGTTGTACCAACTTACTCTCATGTATATTTTACAGCATTAGTTGAGTTTTTTTGTTTCCTTGAGAAAATTTGGCATGTACTGTACCTGATATATATCCAAAATAATCTATATTGAATCGAATCAAATCGGTAATCGAATCGAATCGCAAGCTTGTGAATGAAAATCGAATCGAATTGTGAAATTTGTGTCAAAACCCAGCCCTAACTATTTCAGCTCACTAGATTTTAGAACGGAGCTGTAATATTAATTTATTCTGCATTTCATCCCAATTTGCACATGCAAATATTTTCATACCCTAAGAGAATTCATTTACCCAAAACAGAAGTGGCCTTGACATGCCAGAAAAAGGGCGTGAAAGAGCATTTAAAGATTTAGGTGCCAGTGGTGCTGCCACACCTTAACACGAGAGAGCTGTCATGATTCAAGCCTGCTGTGTCATGCCTTCTGATGGAAAACGGTTGCCTGAAATGGCTTTGTTTGGGGGGTCTTGAATGTTGAGGAGGTGCTTTTTTGTTCTCGCAGATGATAAAGAAATGGTGCATGTGTTTGGATTGAGTTTGTGTTTGATTAGAAAGTTAGTGTTGACATGCATGCATCTCTTTCAGTCTGAGGAGTTTTACGTTCTTTAGATTGTTGTCAGCTTTGTGACAGGCTTGTTCTTTGTGTAGTCACTTTCACTATTCTCTTTACTGATAAATGCACGCATGATGTGAGAATTTAAGATCATTGATGCTAATCTGTTAACAGTAACTCAAAATATATTTCATGTAGCTTACAAACAAGCAATTTTCAAAATAACTACACAGACAATACTCAGCAATATTTTCTGCCATATGTTATTGGTGTGTTTTGTCTCCATGCCCACTTGGGGTGCTTTCACACTTGGTTCACTTGCCTGGTCCGAACCAGAGTTCGATTGCTCCCCCCTCCCCCTGCCCCCGCTGGACTGCGTTCATATTATTTTATTTGGGTCCAAACCATGGTTCGTTTGTGTCATCAAGCCAGCAGCTGTTTACCCCGTTGCTTAGTAACGACGGCGCAGGAGAAGGCAGCAAAATGCATAGTTGCTATCTTCATTTTTATATATTTATGTTTTTGAACCATTGGTTTTGTTTCCAAAGCTTCAGTACATAACGGCACTTTTGTCTGTCTTACGAATGTACTGCAAAGGATCTAAAGAACACTAAAGGCGAATAGAAATGCTTGCAGCACGTCCGGAAAGTGAGTGAAACACACAAACAAACATTTTTATCAAATAATACGTCATTAATAGTGGTTCACTTCTGCGATTTGGTACGATTGCTTTCACATCAGCAGCGAACCGTACCCTTCCGTAGGTAGTTCGGAAGACAGCGTTCACATCATCCAAACAAACCGAACTCTGACGTCAATTGAACCCGGGTGCGCACCAAAAGTGCTAGTCAGTGTGAAAGCACCTTTGCTCTCTGTTGTCTGATTTCCACCAGGACCCTTGACTTGAATCTTAGTATTGATTATGTGGACCGGCATATCAGCTGCGGATCTGCCCACATCCCCCAAACCTGATCAATCGACTTATTGATCACAGCTGAGACGGCTTTGCTAAACCAACCCATCTGCTTGGGGTTCCTTTGATTTGATCAAATTAAAAAAGTTAAATTGTAAGTTATACATTTATTATAATTTACATTTGCAATTAAATGACATTATCTGTTGTTATATGCAGATGGTTATGCTTTCTGCAATCTACAATTATTTATTGCTATTATAGTTTTATTTACATACAGTAATGTGCCTCTTGTGAATAATTATTTGGTGGTTATAAATGTCGTAAATTTTTTAAATAAATTATTTATTTTGGAATATTTAGGATTGGATGTCTGTCAGCTGGGATGGATGTCAGCTGACTGGACATTATCCCTACTTATCAATCCATGTCTAAGGTCAATGATGTTAATGAATGATAAAGACCAGACCAGATCTCCAACATAGCCTTGTCTCCACTTTCTATCATCCAAAGTGTCTATCCATAGTAGCCAAAATTAATTAATTCATTCGCTGACTGCATTAATTGATGCATTTCTTTTTTTCCTGTTCTCTCTTGCATTTTACTGGAGGTTACTGTCCAAAACTGCCTTGCATTTACTTCTTCAGCTTTTCTCTTCATCAGTTTGTGATTTGCAATCTCGCCTCCATTTTACAACCTCATTCCTTCCATCCATAACAGATGAGAGCAGAAATTGCCCCGCTCCCTTGTTTTCTCTCCGTCCATCCTTTTCTTGCACAGCACTTTTAAGCCAGCTCCTCAGAGGACAGCTGGTGGCCTAAATGCTCATGCCCTAGCGAATAGAACAGAAATATCAAAGCGGGACATTCTAGTGTGCACTTCTAAGGAAAATTCTTCATATTATCTCACCAATCATTAGCTCTTGCTCTTACAGCCCACTGATGATATAATCAAATATCTGGGTAGCTGCTCTTCTCGAGTACCTTGTGTGTAAAGTGGACGGCTGTATTAAGACGAAATGGGAAGAGCAGATGTATAATGAACATATGGCGGTATAGTTGGAGTCGTCAAAAGCACCGTTACACCGTCACTGACCGGGGTGCCGTTTTGGTCCCACACCTGTTTTGGCCAGCGCCTGGTTCACAGCTGCCACGCTTTCACAAAGGGGCCACACCAGCCCCAGTTGTCTGTAAATATGTGTGCGCGCGTTTAGATCCCCTACTGACCCTTAAACGTCAGACCCCACTGCAAACATTCCAGATACAGGAAGGATTAAAGTGCACTAGGAAGGCGGAATCGGCATGTATGTGTTTGTGGGGAATTTAACCCACCGAGACCCTCAGTACCCCCTCCGCAACCCCAGCTGAGAGTGATTGAGCATGCGGTGTGCAGCTGTGAAGTCCCATGACCCTTCCACATAAAGACTATGTATGTATGCCATACAGCATTATTTTAACAGCCTCTCACTTCTATTTGACCTGTTTTACTCTTTATAAACTAGCTCCATCTAGATTTAAACCTAAAAAGTCTAAAGCAGGGCTTCACAGCCTTTTCTGCTAAACCCTTTAAAGAGAAAGAAAATTTGTCATATTTACTCACCCTAATGTCATTTCAAACCTGTATTGCTTGCTTGCTTCTCTGGAACACAAAAGGAGATTTTAATATGAGGCTTGAGGCTGTTAAGTTTCAAGCAGCAAATCAACATCTCGGGACGCCTGTAATGCAGAGGCGCTGTATGTCGGCGCTGACCACTATCGGCGCAGACGAAAACAGAAATTTAAAATTGTATTTATATTTTACTATATACAGTTTTACTGTAATTTTTGATCAAGTAAAAACAGCCTCAGTGAGCGAAAGAGACTTTTTTCAAAAACTTTTAAAAAATCTTATTGACCCCAAACTTTTGAATGGTAGGCCTAGTCTATAATAGAAGACATATTTTTTTGTTGTTGTAATTTTACTGTCATTATTTACTGATAATCCTACCCTACAGTGAGCTTTTAACAATTTTGAATGGATGATGTATCCAGAACATTGAGAATTGCGTAGAAACATTCCAACTGGTTTTGTCGGAGTGATTCAACTGAAGAAAAAAAACTATCCATTTGTCTTTCATACATTGCACTTTCCTATGATTCACTTTCCCTGATAAATCATATTGACGGGGATGAATAATGGACTTCACCTTTAGCAGTGATTTTCCATGCTACCGTATTTATTTAGTCCCTCTGTGTGATTCTCTGTTGAAAAGACCTGCACAAACTTGCCTTGTGAATCATAAGGTTGGTGACATGCAGTGGATGAGTTCCCTTAGGGTCGTTTTTGAAGCAGATGGTTTTTAAAAGAACAAAAAAAAAAAAAACTTTTTCTCTAGTCTCTTAGGGAACTCATGACTAGTTACTACAGTGGTAGACATTACATAATTGGTTGGCACACCCAGTGTTTAATCTGAAGTAAAACTGCCTCTGGACTTTGAGATTCACATAATATTTTCAGTTTGAAGAAATGCTGTATGACATATGAGTGTGAAATTTAAAGCTGCAGTCCGTAAGTTTTGCCTCTTTGTCGCCATTTCTGTTTGAAACCTGCAATTGCAGTTACTTGCGGAATTATTTTCATTGCGTGGGTTGTGCGCCGGCACGGCTCCAGCGTGGATGAATCTAATGTTTTGAGGTGAATGTGTGCCTGTCAGTCACTGCACCGGTGTGGATACTGTAATGTTACTTAGGAATCACAGATTCTCGCCTATGTCTTGGAATATATGACCCAAAGAAGAATTTTCAGTAAGTAACAAGTCTGCCACGTTTGTTCTGACCAACTGAGGAAAAAAGCATTACAATAAATCAAGCTACCAATGGTGATTCAATCTAACGATCAATTAGCTCACATCACATCAAACCATGCAAATTATTATTATTGTTATACTTTGTTCTAAAATTGTTAGTTAACAACATCAGCATTGCGTGACTACGTGTATGTAGTGTGTATTAGCGTGTAGATTTCAATTTCTGTACAGTCTAATCTCTAGTTGTCATAGCATTTGAATTTCATATTAAGAAATTCTTTTAACCCAAAAAGCAAATTATTCTTCTTTTGAACTGGTTTTCTTTAAAATACAAATCCTGTGTAATCCCACGTATGCTATCTGTACATGCACATTTAAAACTGGAATAATTTAATTTCAGTCACATGTGTTTCATAAACACTAGGGGATTTTATTTTAAGATTTAACATTTGTAGATGGTCTAAAGCAAAAGAGTTGTAAAAATTATGAAAATCTTTTAGAGGTCATAACTTGTTTGAAAAATATAACACATTGCACATTAATGAATAAATCAGTATATATAGAATTATTAATTTACAAGTGTCATGTTTGTGATTTTTTTTTTTTTATTCTCGTAAGCTATAGCTTCTGACCTTTAAATCAAAACATACTCATGATTTTATGACATCAATTACTGCTCTATTTAATCAGAAACAGTCTAAATGTTATTTGTGTATTTTACTTTAATTTCATTAGAAGTAGGCCAACAGCGCCCCCTACGGAATTAAAACTCCTTACCGAACGGGCAGTAGGACCTGGGGGAGGCTGCCGCTGCACGTTCTATTACTGTTTACTCTTATCATACACCGAACGCATCATTCTGTACGTGCATGTTCCGTTTAAATGCAGTGATCCAAAACAGTGAACCCAATCACTATTCAGGCAAAACTTTGCTTCAAGAATGAGCCACACTGCTGATGTGATCTAATCGCTACACACCCTGAGCACATGTGAGTTAATGTATTCCTCTTATCGGCAAGACATATCGGCATAATTTTTCATATCGGGCCGATGTCGATATTTACTGTACATTTAAAGCCATTATCGGCCGATTCCGATATCGGTCCGATAATATCGTGCATCCCTAATTAACACATAATCCTTTCTGGATTACAATCCGCCATCAAAATGATAAATTTAATTATTCCAGCTGCTGTGAGAAAAGGCTAACGATCCACCACCGGTAGCCTACTAGCCGGGACTCAATCATTATGTTTACAGACGTGACGTAATGACGCAGCAGCATGCTCGAATTTCCCGCGAAAACCTACCAAATTAGAAAACATTATTATAAGCTTACCATTGTAAATCGGGCTAAAGTAAGGCGATAGTTTTGAACACTGGCTGGTTATGCACTTGCTCAAATATTGATTTTGGATCACTGATTTTGGATAAAAAAGTTATGGACTGCAGCTTTAACACTAATGTGCATTCTTACGATTTATTCTCCCAATTAATTTACGCATTTTACTCTGTATACAGCGGAATTTTCAGCATCATTACTCCAGTCTTCAATGTCACATGATCCTTCAGAAATCATTCTAATACGCTGATCTGATGTTCAAGAAATGTTTCTGATTATTATCAATGTTGAAAACAGTTGCTTTTTTTGTAGAAACATGCATTTTTTTTTCAAGATTCTTTGAAAAGAAAGTTTCAAAGAACAGCCATGTATAGAAATCTTTTGTAACATTGTAAATGTATTTACTGTCGCTTTTGATAAAATAAATGCAACCTTGCTGAATAAAAGTATTAATTTCTTTTAAAAAAAAATGGTTTAAAAACGTGCATATTTTTAATGGTTTAGGTTTATATCATGAACAGAGCCATTACTTATAACAGACATGCAAACACTTTTATAATTGCTGCATCTCAAACTGTGAGGTGCATTTTACACAAAAAAATGACAAGCCTTGGCTAAAAGTTGCCATATCTTGTCTAATTGGCTGGCTTTTTGCCTTTTCTATGAGTCAGGGTGCTTTTTTGTTTTTGGGGGTGTGCCCGAAGCGTGAATTAGGGCTGGGCGATATATCGAATATTAGCGATAGTATCGCAATAATTTTGACGACGATGTAAAATTTGTATTTTAATTTGTAAAATATCGTGAATATCGAATATTTCAAATTCAAGCATACTTTCCCAAAAGAACGCGCCGAACATCCAAAAAAGGAGACAAAATGTGATTGCGGACTGCTCTACTGTCCAGTGTAGACAGACTTTAGCTGATGCGGCACGACATGATAACAGTCGCGTCCGGTGTAGACACGGTGTAACGGTTGCCTGTTACATTACAGTAAATAAAATTTCACTTACCACATAAACAGAGTAAGGAGAGATGACTGAAGACAATGGCGAATGATTTGCAGGTCCTGTGCACAACTGACAAACATCTAATCTTGTAAAATGTGTGGTAAGTACTGCTGCTCCATAGTATAAACAGACTAC
Organism: Sinocyclocheilus rhinocerous; assembly: GCF_001515625.1. NCBI lineage: Eukaryota > Metazoa > Chordata > Actinopteri > Cypriniformes > Cyprinidae > Sinocyclocheilus > Sinocyclocheilus rhinocerous. The sequence continues at coordinate 1,578,080 of NW_015664181.1, read as the reverse complement.
ATGCGATCGCGAATCTCGAAAGTGAAAGTGAAACTAAAAAGCCATCGTGCATTCAAAAGCAGTTTCAATGCCAGGTATAATAGCGGCTCCCTAATGCCCGAAATATATGTAGTATAATTACCCAATGATATAACTGCGAGGGAAAATATTGAAATGTAATTTTCTTTCCGAACACAGTGGCTGCATCTGAAAGTTCTAAAATGAGCTCCTTCAGAGGCAGCATTCCAAGACAGGAAGGCATCAAGGCACGTCCAAATACAAATTCTGCTTTACTTCCTGTCTCCGGAGGTACCTTCTTATGATCGAATTTTGAAGGCAGCATAGATGTATTCTTCGCTGCTTTTGATATCCCACAATCCTGTGCATTCCATTCCGTGACAGTTGAGATAGAAAAAGGGGGGGGGACCGTGTTGCCGGCTCAACATCGTGATGTCTATCAGTCATCGGTGATGGACGATGGCATCGTCTATCGGCCCAACCCTTGGGCCCAGCCCAACCCTAGTTGTCAGAATTATTGCTGGTTTCAGATTTACATGCCCCCAAATGTCATAATTAACTGTGGTTGTTCAGTTTATGTCCATCAGGTGGTCTCTTCCAGTCTAAATGGGCAGTTATTGGCCAGGATAAGCTGCAACTTGGACCAGATGATGTTAGTCAAAAGTCTATCTGCAATAGACTTAGGCACAGGCCAGCAGGAGAAGGAAACTTACAGATAAGCAGAAACCTTGAACACTAAATCAAGGCCTCATGGGAAAAGCGTCATGCGTCGAGCTTGAAAATCGAAATCGAATCGAATTGGAACATCTGAATCGATACCCAGCCCTAGTCAGGAATGAAAAAAACCTGACATTTCCTTTCCACAGCTTTTTTGTAGCATGTTTCGTGACTTTTTTTAAATAAATATATAAATAAAAACGAAGGCGTCTGAATCTTGAGCAGGCGTTGAATGTGGAGTCTGTGCTGTGGAGAGAGTCGGTGGGTGGAGTGAGTAGGTGTGAACAGTGATGGACTGTGTAACACGGACACACTGGATGCTTTTGTACGGGCCAGGCATGAGTGGGCACCGGCTAAACTAGGGTTTAAAGAATGGAGGAAAGAGTGTGAAGTATATTTTGGACTGTGTCTAATAGAGCGGTAAAGAGGGAGTACAGACAGAAGGATGGGTTGGCTTTTATATGGTCGTGTTTAGACAGAAAAGTATTCTTGTTTTTGATAAACACATGCTGTCAATAAAGAGATGCAATAAAGCCACAAAGCTTTCTTTTTTATATTAATTTGAGGTTTAGTTTGAAATTTATCGTAGCATATGTGGTGACGGATCTATTCGGATAATGTGAACTGGTCATATTGGCTACAATCTAAGACTGTCATGTTTGTCACCACTTTTGTACACTTCTTGTTTTTATAGACACGTGTTAAACCAAAGCCAGATGTTACGCAATCTATGCCCACAGATCATCTGCTTGTAGAGGAATGTCCTCCTGGAGATCTTCTTCATTCCGTTCCCCAATCCATACGCTATAACGCTTCACAATGTCTGTCAAGTCTCACCAGAAGGTTTCATTTGCGTCTGCTTTGCTCACTGCTGTAGGGCGTTTGTGTGGTGGACGTTTTGAACTCACATGACCCAGCGATCGTTTGAAACACAATCTGCCTGGAGCATTTATCTTGTTTTGAGGCTTGTGGCTAAGTGGGCCCCCATGACTCACATGGAGAAAGGAACCAAGTGGTACAAACCCAACCCTGTGATCCAGCAGAGAACGTCCTCTTTCCATCTGTGCTTTAAAAAATAAAAATAAAAATCACAAGTCAACATATAAAAACTTTTAGCCAAGAAGCAAGCTTATGTAGCTTGAAATAACACAGCAGTTGTGGTACTCATTGACTATCTTGGATCTTATCATAGCTTTTAAAAGCAAAGTTCAAAATTCATGTTTATTTTTTTGCTTTAAAGGATTGGTTCATCCAAAAATGCCTGCATACAATGACAACATACAGTAACCATGGAATGAGAGTCCAAATAGGACATTTAAACAGCATAAAAATAGTGTAAATGAATTCTTTAGAGATATATTTGAAGCTTTGTATGAGAAACAGAACAAATTTTATACTACGGTTCAAAAGTTTGGGTTTAGTAAGTCTTGTGTGCTCAGCAAGGCTGCATTTATTTGCTCAAAAACACAGTAAAAACAGTAATACTGTGAAATTGTTACAACTTAAAATAACGGTTTTCTATTTGAATATATTTTAAAATGTAATACGTTCTTGTGATGGAAAGTTTAATTTTGAATGAACGAGGCATTTATATAGCACTTTCATTGTGTATTGCTGTATCATTGTGCTTTTTCAGCATCATTACTCCAGTCTTCAGTGTCACATGATCTTTCGGAAATCATTCAGTCATTTTAATATGCTGATTTGCTGCTTAAGAAACATTTTGTATAATCAATGTTGTTGCCTCATATTTTACATATTATACATTTTTTCAGAATTATTTGATGAACAGAAACCATATTAAGTAGTTTATCCCTTTAGTAAAAATGTCACATTGGCATTCAAGCTGGTATTAATCTAAAAAATTAAGACTTTTCTGAAATTGAGTTTCCTTGAAGTCCATTCTGTTCCTGCCCGTTTTAAATACTAAATTCCTATGCTTAAAATAATCTCTTCCCAATATGGTTTCCACTAAACATAGGCACCACATGAAGTTCAATAAGTTGGACACTGCCAGCCTTCCTACAACATGATCTTGCTCACAAAGCAAAAGTGACCTTTAGCTAGGCTGTTTTTTAGTGTTTCACTCAGTTGAAGGCACTAGCCAGCTCACAGGTAGCTGATATGGTGCTATGTGTTTAAAACTCTCCTGCCAACTTATGACAACCCTAGTTATTTTCAGATTTGTTGAATGATACCGTTTGTAGGTATGAGAGATCTGTTCCACAGTCCTTGTGCTCTGTAGTTTGATGAATTTGAATTTGTTGCACATTTAGAGGTATGAGTTTATGCATCTATTGTGCTATATATTAAGGAAGGATAATACAGACAACGCCTAAAAGCCAGGAAGGACTGGGGACGCCTTGGTATGCCGTGACAGATAATTTAAAGTCAGCTTAGCGAGGACGTTTGTCCCCAGACATGGTTTACGAGAGTATCCCGACCTTGGTGGGGAAGGCAAGCCACTGACCATTTCCTTTGGAAACACGCACGTCCCCAGTGAAATGACCTGTGACTGCTCCAGCTCAGACTAACTATTTTTGGTTTGAATTTGAACATACCACAGAAAGCAGTCATCACGGTCTGAAGGTTCCACGACACTTCAGTGAAATTAATTATGTGGTATGATGCCGCTAGGAAAGTTGTTTGACTAGGGCTTTGTTTTAGGTTTTTGGGGGGTGAAAAATTTCACATTACATTCTGTAGATCAGTTTGACTGCTGTTTTTTTTAAGGGTGCACAGTGAGTTTTGCATGCACACAAACCCTCACAGATGCATGTTTTCTTGAAGACATTTGCAATTCATTATCCCCTGAAGGGCACACATGACCTGAATGAAGCTGAATTGGCAGCCCTTCAGTTCACTGGTTCCTGAAGTCCACGCAGGATGGCTGGCGATTCTGCTGACGTTGCCACTAGCTGATCTGTTACAGGGTCAGCCTTCATTGACAAAGCTGCCTTATAAAGACAAGAGCTTTTCCTTGTATTGCACCTTCATCAGAGATCACATGATTCTCAACTCAGTGATGTTTAAATATTGCAGTATAGGGAGAAATGCCTGCTTGAATGTGATCTATACCTGAATTTCTTACTAATATAGCCTATCTGAGAGATTTTATTGCAAAACTTGAATTTCTTTGATTTCTTGATTTCTTCAACCATAAACAAAGTCCTTGTGCTGAATATCAATATTTTCCCTCTGCACCAGAGAGATTTGGTTTATACAAGCTAATTGATCCCTGTAGGGAATATTTCAATGTTTGCCAGCATGTTTGACCTTTTTTGACATTTTAAAACCTGTTCGTACTAAGTCTGAATTTTTGTCATGAAAAAATTAAAGCAATAAAGCAATGCCAATGAACTCCCTTCTTTTTGCAGGCTGTTTTTTTTAAATAATATTTATATATTTTATAATATATTTTTATAAAGTTTAAACTACAAAAAGGCAATTTTTTTAATACTTTGGTGTCATATGTTTGCATTAGAGTTCATGCAAACATCAATTTTGAAAAATGGACCCTTATGACTGGTTTTGTAGTCCAGGGTCACATATAATGATTTTTTACTGAGATTGTCTTCTCCCAGTAGCGAAGCCTAGTTGGATGAAATTCTGGTGCAACATTGTCATGTGGAGGGTTTGTGAAAGCAAGTACAGTTTGCAAAACCTTTCTCTGAAAACTATTGTACCAAAGTACCAGAACTTTAGGCTATCTCTAGTGCATACACTACTATGAGTGGCTGTCATTTTGTATGTGCGAGTGTGATCAAGGTGTGCTGCATCTGTGTGAATGGTCGTCTTTGTCCACAGAATGGCCCCTTTTAAGCATCATATCACAGACAGCAGTGAGTGCTTGTTAACTAAGGTTTCATTCTTTGGGCCTCTCTCTCATTCTGAATGAATATATTGTGACTGACCCGTGGTCAGAAAAACTCAATGGAGAATCTGAGATTGAAACAGAGCGATGTGAATGCTGCTCTAATGCGCTTTCTGTCCTCGTTAGCTCTCTTCATACGACGAGCTTCCGTGCAGGGAAATGAAATTGTGGCTAAGCGAAAACTTTTCCATTGAGGAAAACGTGGAAAAGTTTATTGCTCTTGAGCAAACACAATTTTGACCGTTTAAGGTGATGAGGACGCCAGCTAGGTGTTGTTCCTCTTGAGGTTGTGTGCAAAGGCTTGGTTTTATGTTGAGTTATGAACTCTTTTCTAACGGCACAAGCAAGTGGAAAATATGTGAGTGCTGAAGGAAACGTACAGTCTCTCCATCAGTGATAAAGACCATCTTTGTGTGATTAAGAAGTTTAATGGGGATCATACATCATACTGGCAAGAACAGTGAAGAACCTTTTTGTATTAGATGCACAGATGTGAGTGTGCTTGAATGTTTTAATCTGGTTTTAGGGAGACTTGATTTGTATATGATATTGTATCTATTTTATAAAGAAAAAAAGTAAATACTAATAAAAATATTGAATTATATAATCAATATAAATATAAAATAAACTTTTTTGTTTGTTTGTTTTTCTTTAGGTACTTCACCAAAAATATCATTTTAGTGCACTAATATTCTTCTGAAATGTTCTCAAGGTAATACCACATGGTGTATCATTTAGTCATTAAAGGGATAGTTCACCCAAAAATGAAAATTTGATGTTTATCTGCTTACCCCCAGAGCATCCAAGATGTAGGTGACTTTGTTTCTTCAGTAGAACACAAACAAAGATTTTTAACTCAAAACTGTTGCAGTCTGTGAGTCTTATAATGGAAGTGAATGGGAATCACAGCTTTGAGAGTAAAAAAAACATACACAAACAAAACCAAATTAAACCCTGCGGCTTGTGACGATACACTGATGTATAAAGACACGAAACGATCAGTCTGTGCAAGAAACTGAACAGTATTTATATCGTTTTTTACCTCTGACGTTTTTTACCTCTCAATGTCTGAACTGTCCTGAGCGTGTCCTCGACAGCCGGCGCGTGACGCATCTTCTTCTTGCTTTACGGCGGATCGCAGACTTATAAGTGCATTATCGCCACCTTTTGCAACGGTTTGAGTTAAAAATATTCGTTTGTGTTCTACTGAAGAAACAAAGTCACGTACATCTTGGATGCCCTGGGGGTAAGCAGATAAACATCAAATTTCGTTTTTGGGTGAACTCTCCCTTTAAATACTGTATAAAGTTCATTCAAAACAGGGTAAAATACCCATAATACCTGATACAATAATAATCTGATACAAATTTAAAGCTGCTAAGTGGGTTGTTTTATACTTTTATATTATAAAAGTATAAAAAAAAAAAAAAAACACAAACTACCTCCTAGCTCAGCCCGCCTTTTTATCTCCATTTTGCCCCCGGATGCATTTCTAATATTCAAACAAAGTTTGTTTTTCACTTCATTAACTAAAGAATGTTGTTTTTCCCATTTTTATTACTTTTTCTTACAAGAGAACAGAAAATTATGAGGGAAAGAGAGGATTTGGAAATCTTTTGGAGCTAGATTCGTACAGAACTGACTTAATTGTGTGCTAATCGCTAGGGCACAACTCCAACCTAACTAGTTTAAAAAGTGGTATGCTATTGTTTGGCAATGTTTTGAATACATATAGCCGATAACAATAGATGAATCTGATTCAGACAGTAACAAGCAGTTAAATTAATTAAACGCTGCCTATTGTGGTTTCCACCAAGCATAACAGTTGCTTTTAAAGTGGCTGGAAAATTGGCTAGGTGGTGAAGTTTTATCCCAAGAATATACAGAATGGCGCAATCAGCTTGATCTGTAACTCTTACGAGGAATTAAAGAAGGGAAAAATTAATTTCACACTCTTTTTACATTGGCAACTGGTTTGTTTGGAGGCCTGCCTGACTTTTAAAAGGGGTTTACACTCAAACGCCTGTAATTATAGAGTTAGAGAGCTGTTCTTCCAAAGTTTGTCTCGTTTGTGCTCTCTTTATTTGACACTGGTTGATTGACACCAGAGACATTTGAAAGTTTAATGTCTTAACCCCCAGCAGGTAATGTGTTGAGATCTTGCGTGTGAAATGTCGTGGCAGTAATGAGACTTATTGAGCGTCAGCCCGAGGCGTCAGGGTGTGACGTCCCACCACCCCAGCCGAATCAGTTGACTTCAAAACATCAACAGAGACCAGTTTGTGGCAGTAGTGGCTGTGCTGAAGATCACGCAACACGCAAACAGCAACAAAAAGACCAGTGAGGTGCATGATATGACATGTCTAGTCCTGCTAGAGGAACAGTCAGATTTTAGAGCGCACACATTTGCTGCCCCCGGCTATAGACCTGGGAAACACTTACCAGGAAGTACAGTGACAGAGATGTAGTTACATGAAGAACTTTAATGGAAAAAAGAGAACAGCATCAAGGATTGACTTCAGTTAGGATTATAGAATTAACTTCAGTGATAATAATGCGAGAGATAATAGACAGGTGTTTTCACACTCAGTCATTGGTGTCTCAAAGTGTAAATTTTGACTGCTGTAAATGCTCTGAACATTGGACTTTTAACTTGCAATATGCAAGCAAGGTTCACTTTCTTTTTTTATTGTATGTTATAAAATATGTATATTATATAATATACTGTATGTGTACATTACAATGATAATGTACTTCAATGATAACAGGTGCAGAAAATCAGGTTTTGTGGGAAATTTCAGTTGACAGCATTTCTTCAAATTTGGCAACTACACAGAAATGTAAATGTTTTTTAAAAATGTAAAATGAATAAAGAAATTAAATTGTTTTTCATTGAAATGTTACTGTAATATAGTATCATTTTAATATTAAATTAAATTATTATATTTGTGTAAATGCAAAGTGGAGTGAGACTCTTTCAAAGCCAATGGGACAATTTAAATGCTGGCAGAATTGTGTTACTTTACACTTTTATGGTTCAATGAAATGTTTGGTTATTTGAAGAGGACTCAAATAATGAAAAAATGAAACTGAAAGCAAAGCACATATTAACGGCAGGTGAATGGCAAGTTTTTCAGCCAATAAGATAAATCGTGCTGTGCATAATTTGCATATTGCATCAGCTACATCCTGCTCAAACACAGTCAGCAGTCCAGTATAAAGTATATCTGATTAAACCGTTTAATGCCAGCATTAAGACTGTTTGCACAGTCTTAACGCAGTTTATTTTAATATTTCAGTCACTGTTGACTCACAGGGTTGATTGTTAATAGCAATTATGTTACTTCAGAGTTTCCGACTCATTAGATAATGTGACCTTTTATGTGTTTATGGGTGGGCGGGTTAATGGATGTATCATTGCGATGTAATACATAATCTAACTAGTTTATCGGCTTTTGTAATCAGAATTATTCAGATAGTAATGTATCATAGAGGCTGTAAGTCAGCCAGTCTAGTCTATGCCTTTCCCAGATGTTTACCTTAACTGTTAGCAAGTGAATAGTTGGATTGTCTCAGATCAGTGATTAAATAAAGCTTTTTTTTGGCTGTGCTTCTCAGCTGTACATGTGCTAGCCCAAAAATGTAGCATCTTTTTTCTACAATGTTTGTGCACTGTGTAAACAATGAGTGACGTATACGCGCGAGAGATCACTTCCGGCGCTTGCGTAAACTACGCCAGAGCGCGTACACACCTCACGCACCGGATGCCGTGCGCGCGCTCAAGGCAGTTGGACATAGTGGTGTATTAGAGGTAAAAAATGGGCTGCCTTTCCTGATTGTGAGAGATTGATTGATTGTTTTTCACTATTTTCCTTACCTAGAAGTAGAATGATTTGAAAAGGATTCATTGTGAATCCATAGCAGTCATTTTAAACACACTGGATTGGTAAATAAATTCATTTTTGCTAGATGAAGAAAATAAAATAGCTTCCAGAGTGCATTGCTTTGTTGATCCTAATAGGATCGACTTAGTTTTGAGCACTAATCTTGCTGTGCTAACCACAGATAATGAGTGCATAGGCTTGAGGGGTTGTGGAAGAGCTGGTTTTTCTGGCACCCTTTCTGTAGAAAGGGTTTTGTGTGAGCAGTCTCTTGATGAATGTGCAGTGCTGTCGCTGGAGGCTTTGCTGCAGTGATGCATTAGTGTGATTATGCAGAAGCCAAGTAATTGACCTGTTTAAAACTTTGGGGCCGCAGCACTAATTCCTCAAAGCATTAAAGAGGTTTATAGTTTGATACTTCACATATATATATATATATAGCAGCTCTATTCCTCTTGTTTTAATTCTTTAAATAAATTCCCTAAATGTTTGTATTTAGAGAGGAAATGCTACTCGGTCAAGATGTCTATATGTGTCCTGTCCTCCCTTCTTCTGGGTCAGAATGACCTGATGCAGGTATAAGGCCTGTGCTGAAGGAAACTAGGTCAAATGTGCTTCAAGTCATTCTGTTACAGATCGTGAGTGCAGTAACGTAATTACCCACCTCAGTGGAATGAAATTTCTGCCATTATGTACTCACCTTCATGTCATTCCAAACCTGTATGACTGACTTTCCTTCTTCTGTGGAAGAACGTTTGCCTATTTTCCATGCTCTTTTCCATGCCATTACAGTGCAACTGACTCTTTCAAGCCTCAAAAAGCATGCAAAAGCATCATAAAAATAGCCCATATTACTTGTTCACTAAGTCTTCTGAAGCCATATGATGCTGTTAGCAAACCATTCTTTTAGTTGGATCATATCAATGAATCAGTTGATAGAAAGTAAGTCGTACAGGTTTAGAACGACATGAGGGTGAGAAATTATGATAGAAGCTTCTTTTTGGGGCAAACGATTCCTTTAATCTTCAATAATGAGAAATCTGCGTTGCTTCATTTGAACCACACATTCCTGTGAAAGATAAGAGGAGTTATGTTGCAAACTGTCTGAAACATGTTACAAAATGAAGCCCATTCAGCCACTTATTAAAGAAAGAGAGAGGGAAAGACAGGATTAAAGAGAAGAGAGAAGAGAACAATGTGATGAAACTGTTATTTCAGGACACTTAAGCAACATGTTTTTCCTCTTGGCATCACCGCTTCTGATGGTGCTCAGATTGGGAGATTAAAGACACTGATAATAATTTCCTCTTCTTTTTTTTTTTCCTCCAGGAGCGACGAAAGAGATCGGATCGGCTTTGACCAGGATGTGTATGAGACACAGAAGCATTGAGAACAAGCTCAAACTATTCACCACGTACGACTGTTTAATTGTTTCGTTTTTCATAAGCTCATTAGTTGAATTGGTAATAAATATTATGTATTATACAACGCATTAACTGTATGGAGGACTTCAACCTGTGTGTGTGTGTGTGTGTGTGTGTGTGTGTGCAGGGCTCTCATGGATAACTTGATCACTCCTCTGGAACTGAAAATTGAAGAGTGGAAAAAGGTTGCCAGTCAGCTGGATAAAGACCATGCCAAAGGTATGGGCCTCCTTCCCTATGTGATATAATCAGAATTCAACAGGTTTAGTATTTAATCTTTGTGTGGGAAAAGGTCCTGTACGGCAGGAGGTAAAGTATCGTTTTAATCCTTTAATGGAGGTTTTTCAAACTAAGTGGGTTGATTTTAAAGGTAGCGTTCACCAAAAAATTAATATTCAAGCAGAATAAAAACAACTAGAAGAACAGACTGTTCCATTCAGAGTGTTCAAACTTTATCTATTAATAATATACAAAAACCATTTAATTGTTAATTCAAATGTTAATGGAATCCAGTATTTCTTTATCCTTTTGAGATGAGAGTTAATTATACTATGAAACCGTTTACATAAGTCTTAAGAGTGCAGTAACAAAGAGGAAAATGGCCATAAAAACTGAGTTATGATTGTTATTGGCACAAAAAAAAACTTGACCTCTTGAAAAAAACTTGAAAAAAAGAAAGAAAGAATCCCCTTTAAGAATATCACTGTCGGAAAACCTGTCCTATTAGCTGCACACTGTTAATTATTAAATGGCTCTGAACTCTGTGGGAGTCCCTCATACAGTTATATTAGAGCTCTCCAACACGTCTGTCTGAGGTTGCTAAGGGGTCATTTCATTTGACATCATTGTGAAGTGACATGTGGCCAAGTATGGTGACCCATACTCTGAATTAGTGCTCTGCATTTATCCCATCCAAAGTGCACACACACACCGTGAACACACACCCGGAGCAGTGGGCAGCCATTTTTTGCTGCAGCGCCCGGGGAGCAGTTGGGGGTTCGGTGCCTTGCTCAAGGGCACCTCAGTCGTGGTATTGAAGGTGGGAGAGAGTGCTGTACATTCACTCCCCCCACCTACAATCCCTGCCGGTACGAGACTCGAACCCACAACCTTTGGGTTATGAGTCCGACTCTCTAACCATTAGGCCACGACTTCCCCTGTGAATCATTTATTAGCAGTGCTTGCTAAGGCAGGCAACGTTGTTATGTTGCCGTTATTTAAGATTAGGGATTTGAACCACTTTATTAACATTTAGCTTTTGCTTCCACTGCAGAGGCTAATGTTCTTCTTTCCCTGCCTTTGTTGTTGTTTCTAGAATATAAGAAAGCACGAGCAGAGATCAAGAAGAAATCTTCAGATACGATTAAACTGCAGAAGAAGGTTAAAAAAGGTAAGAACTGATGCTTATCATTGAACGAATGTCACTGAGGGTGAACACCTTGGGTAAATACTGTCTTAATTATGTTCTGTGAGTTGCAACATATGAAGTCCTGTTGTCTTGTTACACACTCGCACACTCTTTCTCAAATTACTGCTTCAGATCTCTTTGTCTAAACACAATAGGACATGCCCGTGACTTCTGCTGGCGCCACACCCTGTGTTGTCATGGCATCAACCTTGGCCATCTTGCCCCTGGTCATAATGCGCTTTGAACTGAATGTTCAGTTGAAATAGTCCTTCAGTGTTTATTTTTACAGCTTGACCAAAAAACTAGATCTACATGAAAATAAATCAAGTACTGTATGACGAGGCCATGGTTTCACCAACAGAACCTAATACAGTTTTTTAGAGAACTTCACAACGCCTATAAAAGATCATATGCAGGTCATATTTCACCCCAAAATATTAAATTATATTTTGCATAAAGAAAATAAAGCTTGTTTGTGGAATCATTAAGATGTTATTTTCATAACAGTTAAGCACATTCATCCCCAAATTCTCATTATTTTTTTGCATTACTGTAAAAAAATTATATTGTATTTATACAACATGGGAGTATTTACTTTGTACAGTCTTTATATTGTTTAAAATAAAAATTGTATTGCAAATATTGCAAGAATTACCAAAAAATCAAAACACTGAAGTTATTTTTGCATTAATTATAAAGTATCATAGTATTTATTAATATTTTGAATCAGCTTTTTATTTGTTTATATTTTTAGTTTTAACAAATTAATGTTTTTTTTTTTTATCTTTTTTTTTAATAATAATTAAGTAATTTAGTATCTACACTTGTATTATTTAATTCTAATTTCTGTCTAGGTTTTAATCTAGTGTTCTGAATTATTTTTAATAGGTTTGGTTTTTATTACCAATAAAAATATTGAGTAAAGCGTGCTATGGTAATGAGAATTTGGGGAGGTGGGAGTATGTATAATTTTCATGGCAATAATATTGCAATGCAAAAAAAATTGGATAAATAACATTTCTTTTTTTTTTACAAAATATAAATACTTTCATTTGATTTTAGTTTGAATCATGGTTTAAATTGCCGTCGTACCTACAATTACTGTGCACTGTGTAAACAATGAGTGACGTATACGCGCGAGAGATCACTTCCGGCGCTTGCGTAAACTACGCCAGAGCACGTACACACCTCACGCACCGGATGCCGTAAGCGCGCTCAAGGCAGTTGGACATAGTGGTGTATTAGAGGTAAAAAATTATATAAATACTGTTTGGTTTCTCGCACAAACCGATCGTTTCGTGTCTTAGGACATCAATGTGTCGTCACGAGCCGCAGGGTTTAATTTGGATTTGTCTGTGCATGTTTTTTTTACTCTCATAGATTTTGTTACCATTGCCATGCATTATACGACTGATAGACTGCAACGGCTGGAGTTAAAAATCTCCGTTTGTGTTCTACTGAAGAAACAAAGTCACCTACATCTTGGATGCCCTGGGGGTAAGCAGATAAACATCAAATTTTCATTTTTGGGTGAATTATCCCTTTAAGCTTTTTGTATTAAATGATTAACAAAGACTTTAAATAAGATTTGAATACTGTTGTGTTGGAATAATTTTGAGAGTGTTGTGATGAAACGAGTTTAAGATGGAGGAAGAGACGTGAGGGATAAATGGAGCCGTGATGAATTGAATACATGGAATAGAGGCAGCGAGAGAGATAAATGCGTATGCAGATGTGTTCTGTCACTATGGTGGGTGTCGTTTGCTTCAGCTGAGTGCATGTGTGTGGGCACTGACTCTTCACTTCTGCTCTGGTCTGTTTGAGGGGTCAACACTCCCGCTGCTCTATATTCTGCATCCACCCTCAACGCTTACTCAACATTTCCAGAGGATGTGCTAAAATGACTTTTGCATTTTCTGTGTGCTCGTACATAAAACCCCTGATCGAACTCCATTTTATGATTTATAAGCTTTCTGGTGCCAAGGACCCTCAAGTATGATAATCTCCTTTCCGAGGAGCCCCTTCCTAATAAATAATGACAGCTATATATAGCTATATATACAAAGTTTGGGGTTAGTAAGATTTAAGAAATAAATGAATACTTTTGGATTAAATTGATCAAAAGTGACAGTAAAGACATTACAGTGTCACAAAAGATTAATATTTCCAATAAATGTTGTTGTTTTCAACTTGAACTCTATTCAAACAATTCAGAAAAAAAAATCAAGGTTTCCACAAAAATATTAAGTAGCACAACAATTTTTCAACATTAATAATAAGAAATGTTTCGAAATCAGCATATGAGAATGATTTCGGAAGAATCATGTGACACTGGAGGGACTGTATGGAGGGATTTATTTTTGTTTTGTTTTGTTGTGAAGATGGTTGGAATGTGATTGTATGCATTTTTTTTTTTGTCATTTTAAGGGGAAAAACTAGCATTTGAGGAAATGAGCAGTTTTTGTCTGAACATTGTCACCAGAATAGCTCATAGCTCAAGGCCACACAAACTCTCAAAGAGGAAAGAGATCCCCCATCCTTCCTTCCATTGGCATGTCATCTTTCCCAACATTGGGAAAACACCCTGTGGTCATACACTCCCTTTCATATGGAAGGGTTCTGCTGCCTTGTCTTGTATTTAGGAGTAATATGACCTCAGATCCAGTTTGTCTTTTGGTTTTATCAGCCACTTGCTGATTATGAAAACTGAAAACTAAAGGGGAATCTGTATAATAAGGCTGGATGCATTTCTTTGGGGAGATCTTGTTGGAATTCATTAGTAGTTCTCTGGCAGCCTGTTTGTATCTCCGTGTTTCGATGTGATCAGTGTTCTATATTTGCATTTTCTACCCTGTCTTTTCCAAATAACTAGTACCCTAGTTTGGTTTACTCACCAAAGCTAATCTCTACTTGGAATTTTACCAGATGCATGTATAAAAAAAATTTACGTTTCCAATAAAAATCATTACTTTTATCTGTTGTACCTCCCACTGAGAGAGCCCTTTACTGTGATGTTAGTCATCTGCAGCTGTATGAGGAAAGCCTGGCCTTGTCCTGACAGTCTGAATCACAAGATGAAGTGTTAGCATAAGTGATTCAGAGGCTAGCGCTTTTATATCACCACAGCACATCCATAAACCCCTCCTAGCGCTGTTTGATTTACTGCCATAACTCTCACAGATGGTGAGACAATGAAAATAAATATGGCGTCTAGACCTATGATGCGTCTCGGAGTGCACATTCATCATTATATCTTGCATTTGTGTTACTCCGAGGTCTACGGGGGCAGACCGCTCTGAAGACTTGGACCCGTCTGTGAGGGGATTGTGAAGAAAAAGAGCACTGGATCTGAATTATTAAAACTCATGCACATTAGTATTCCAATGCCGTTGCTGCTGTGTTTGAGATGGTTTGAAGATCCAGTGCTCTGGACTTTCTGGCGTCTGAATTAACTACATCTTTAAAAATGAATTAAATTGTTTTAAACATCTAGAATTTGTTTGTATTTCATCTCAGATTTAATACATTGATAAATGATTTCATCTTTTTATTTGTCTGTTATTTAGACCTAGTATGCTAAATTATATACAGGCCAGGTATATTCACATGTTGCTGTGCACTCGTTTAAAAATGAAATCCTCGAGGGCCCTTAGTCACAGATCCAGTGCAGTACCACCTACTAGGTGGAGGCTAACCATCATCATCAGTAAGGTTCCTTTGCCCTACTTCTCCCAGAAAACCTGCACAAACGGCTCAAATGAACTAAACACTAAAGCTGTGTTACTTTTCTAAAATGTGCATGGGTCATTCCACTTGGTTATATAAAATGCATAATTTCCCATAGATTATAGATAATTACCATTTTAACTCTTTCCCCGCCATTGACGAGTTATCTCGTCTTTTAGGGTGCTTTCACACTAGCACTTTTGGTGCGCACCCAGGTTCGATTGACGTCAGAGTTCGGTTCGTTTGGATGATGTGCTGTTTTCCGTCCGAACTCGGGTGCGCACCCACGAACCGTACCCGAGTCCGCTTAAAAAGGGTGGTCTGGGGTACGGTTCAAGTGAACTCCGGTACAGTTCGCTGCTGATGTGAACGCAATCGTACCAAATCACGGAAGTGAACCGTGTTTTCACTGTTATACACTCGGGGGCGCTATTACGCATCTTCAGAACGAGTACAAAACCTCCCGAACAAAAACACACGTAAACAGGACGGAGAAACGAGCAATCTCTTATGTAAACAGATTCATATGAAAAATAATGCGATCATCAGCAATAATCAAGAGAACTCCGGTACAGTTCGCTGCTGATGTGAACGCAATCGTACCAAATCACGGAAGTGAAACGCTATTAATGACGTATTATTTGATAAATATGTGTGTCTGTGTGTGTTTCACTTTAAGCTAGAATAAAACTGATTTTTTTTTTGTTTAAAAGTAGAGGCTCTGATCTTTATTTTGGTGTTATTGCATATTCAAATATTTATACAGCAAAATATACTGGAGGCCATCAAATTTTAGTGAAAATCATCAAAATCGCTGGTGGTGGCTGGCAACTTTTTTCAAAAATGCTGGCGGGCGGGGAAAGAGTTCATATAAAATTATTTATGAAATAATATTTGTTGTATATTATTAATAAATAATTCATTTATACAATTTTTCATAAGAAGATTTGAGTGGTACTTGCCAGTGCAAAACTCTTCATGATGCTGGTGTGTTTTAGGCGGTTGTCAGGGTGTTGCTATGCAGTTGTTTAGGCGGTGTCCGAGTAGCTGACTCAAAGCAACTCATTTATGGTTGTGTATCACCTGCTAAATATTTTTGCTGGCCTGAAGTCGTCTTAGCGGTGTCTAGTACATTGCTATGCTGTTTCTAGGGTGATGTTAATGTGTTCTGAGGGGTTGTTGTCACTCTCACATTTCTCTGTGTTGGGGTGTATTCTGTTAACATGAAACAGTCTCCTGTAACATATTTCAGATAGAGCTACATGTTTCCTAAGCCATTTGTCTTGCAGACAGGCCGTGGGATTTATCAACAGACTTACTGACCTTTGCCCTTTAAACTGAAGATGACCCCAGCCCTATAAGCTGTCCTACCCAACCAGGTTTCTTTCAGCCTTCACTGCAAGCTGTGCTTGAAGGTGTAATGGTCTAAGAGCATCTAAACACACATCCGGTGACACAATCCAGCACAAGGTCAATGTACTCGAGCACCAGGGATCACGTCTCTGCCTGGAAGGTCAAAGGACTTAACTGAGTTCCGCAACACTGACGAGAATTGCTTAAATCCTAAAAATGCATACTCAGCACTATTTGCAGAGGTTGTTAAGATTTACTGTGCTGTGGCGCTTGTGCAACACTTGTGGATCTGATTCTGTTATTTAATTCAAATGCAATCTAGACTCAAGAGGTGTTCTCTAAATGCTAATGAACCTTATTGTGAGGATTAGTTAAGGTTTCCTTAGCTAAAATATGGTAAATTGAAATTGTAGAAATGTCCCATTCTCAGGTGTATTTGTTACCAGTGATAATAATTGTTTTTTTTTCTACTACTTAAAAGTGTCCAGGTCAAGTGATCTTAACATGCCAGCATATCATTGTAGTCTTTAATGTGAGCGAACATCATTATAAACGTGTCTGAAGAAACTTGTAGTGCCTGTGAAAGTAACCGTACATCTGTCTTGCATGCCAGCTTGGAGTGCAGAAGATCAGGTGTCACAAAGCACACCTGAGGTTATTGTTAGCAGTGGGGACGATGGGATCAGTGTGTATGCGTCTGAATGTCCTGCACAAGCTGTCAGAATGCTCTTCTGTTGGATGGAATGTTGAAAATGTAGCCGTGTGTATTTTTGAGACCGAGAAGAGCTGCAAATCGTCCATAAACGCATATATAAAGGTTCTGAAAGGTGGTTTTTGGAGTGATGCCATAAAGAAAAAATTTTTGGTTCCCCAAAGAACCTTTCAGGAAACAGTTCTTAAAATAACCATGAAGCGTGAAGAACCATTTAATAATCTAAGGAACCTTTTTTCCATTATAAAGGACTTTTTTTGTGCATTTGACAAGAACCTTTATTGTTACGACTGTAGGACTGAGCAATACATTAAATTTGCATGATATATTTGTGATGTGTTTGCTGGTGGACAATATAAAATTAGGATTGAATATCAAGATATATTGCTCATCCCTTTTATGCATGCCAGGGTGAGAAATTAATGGCTTGGGGCAAAAATGCCACCCAAATTTTAAATAAGGGGGCAAAAAATGCCCCTAGACAATTAATATAGCAACTGGCACCATTAAAGTGAAATGAGAAATTAATTCCCTTAATGGAAAAGTTGATTTCTGACCCTGATGCACACTTGCATACACACAGTCAAAAACGCTGTAATGTGATTGCAAAAGCAAAGAAACTATTCATTTAGATGAGATGTGTTGGGGGTGATTCATCTGCTGAGAGATGAAAAACAGAGGAAAAGTCCAGGTCATGTGTTTAAAGCTCCTCACGTGGTGTGTGCTGGCATGAGGTAAACAAACCTCTAAATGTGATTAACCTAACATTTCTCCCATTTCACTTCATCAGTAAAGCACCAGGAGACAGAAGCAGTCATCATATCATAATTAAAAATCACTCACTTATGTTCTTATATTAAACACTTTGCATCATTTTTTTTTCTATCTTTCTTGTAAACTTGTATCATTATGTTTGCCAGTTCATGTTTTCCTGTGATTTTTAGAATGTTTGAGTAAATCCATATTTTCTATCATTAAGCTGCATTATATTAGCTGCCCAGCACCATAGAATCTAGATATCAGTGTTAGTCACTAAAAACAGCCTTATTGGTTGACCACTGCTGTGTAGTAGTATTATCTAGTAGCTACTATGGAATGTGAGGGGCTCTCAGTGGCAGCTGGGCTTTAAATGCAACACAAGAACACATGCACACCATACAGTCCACCTGTGTGCCATTACCAGACCTATGAAATCTGCACAGCCAGGCTCTTAGAACACCTATTAGCATTGCAGCACATATTTGCATGATGTATTAAGTGTTTGTAGAAACTGTACTGCCTCCTAGTGGTTAAATATAGAAACTCTTTGGTCATTTTTGAACGAGATGCTAACGGTCCAATCAGATTCAATGATCTAAGCTACAGCTAAAAGTGCTACCGCCAGGCCCGGAGATCGGCTAAATGGATTCGAAAACGGTAAAACTCAACTGTTTAACTCTAGGGGAGTTGGAAAATGAGCCTATTTTCAAAAATAGTGGAGTGTTCCTTTAAGCTACCAGGCAAAGTTATTCCTTCCTTCAAATATCAGCAAGACAAAGCTGTTTTGCATCCAGTGTTGCTTTAGTAATATTTAAATACTTTTATAACATTTATCATTACTTCCTAGCCTTTTTGGCTTTATTTAGTACTTCAGTTGCCAAGGCAACATTTTAATTTTCAAGTTTTTTATTTTTTTTTTATTTTTTTTTATTATCTAATATTTGTTTTTTATTTCATATTATATATAGTTCAGTTAATGAACAAAACTTTTGATTTGATTTTAGTTTTAATAAGCAATAACAATACTTGATGCATCATTCTTTAATATTACTATTAATATAAATGTGCATTAATATTAATATAAATAATAAAAAGTTAGTATGAATATAAATAATATATTAATATTGAAATGTCATTGTGTTTGTGTAGGTAAAGACGAGGTGCGGATGCAGCTGGACAGCGCTCTTCAGGACGTCAACACACGCTACGCAGTTCTAGAGGAGACTGAGAAGAGAGCCGTGTGTCGAGCACTTGTCGAGGAAAGAGGAAGATTCTGCTCATTCGTCACAATGCTCAAACCTGTCCTGGTGAGTGTCTGAACGACTCTGATAAGACATTATATTTTGCAAAAAGAAAATGCCTGGTATAAGACCACAGCATTTTGTCACATTTTCATAACATTTTCACAAAAAGAGATTTTTGTTTTTAACTGTATGAAACATTGTGGTTGTGGTTTGTTTTGATGGCTGATGCTGTTTCTTATTAAACAGGATGATTCTCATGACTGTATTACAATCAAACATCAGAATGCATTAGAATTATGAGAATTTGGGGGGAAAGTGCCTAATCGCCATGGAAATAATTTAATAATAAAAAAATGTTTTCTGCTTAATATTGTCACACCATTTTTTTTCTTTGTATTGTCAGGATGAAGAGATAAGCATGCTTGGTGAAGTCACCCACTTACAGACAATTCTAGAAGATCTTGGCAACCTGACGGCTGATCCCAACACACTGCCTCCTGCTAGTGAACAGGTGCTGCATGGATTCTAATCAGGCACATCGGTAGAGCTGTGCATGTTCTCGATCTCTGACATTCTGGTCTGGTTTTGTTTATGCAGGTTATTCTTGATCTGAAAGGCTCAGACTACAGCTTCTCGTATCAGACTCCACCCGCTTCTCCTAGCAACACGTTATCACGCAAGGGCAGCATCAGCAGGTGAGTTCGGTGTCAGGAAGAAATGTTCGTTGCAAGAACTGTTAGCTAACTTGCCCTTAGAAAATGTTATCTGAATTACTGATAATATATGTTATATTAATATTTTAGTGTTTTTGTTGCAAAGGCCAATTTTATTTTTTTAACATGATTGTGTTTAACATGATATTTTTCCTCGAAATTGACACTCACGTAACAAACAATTGTGTATTATTGTAAATAATCAGTATAAACTCTCTCTCTCTCAGTACCTACACCTCTGTGCGTCATGTCCCATCTCTGGACTCCATCTCCAGCGCAGTAGATGGGCTTCATCTGAGAGCACCAGACGCAACACAGGTATCATGGATACATGCACCACATCACAAAACTGTGGGTCCAAAACTTACCTAGTCCAACTGGTATACTAATCCTAAGAAACCCAAATAGTTTGAATAATCTGTCACTCAGAACACACATACAGCCTCGTTCAGCCCAAAGAAACACATACAGCTGTAAGCACCAACACTGCAGCCTGCGGTTCGCTGTGGTACGTAATCCAGACCTCCTCAAAATCCAATCTCTTCGGACCCCAAGATCAAATTAACAAATTGATCATCAATACACATATAATTGGACAGTACTTCAGTGCAAATAATATAGAAGATTTAATGTAGTTTGTCTGGGTATTACAGTGCAAGTGTAATGGAAATAAGGTAGTATTTCACTGTTGTGATGCTTAAAATAGTAACACAAAATGCATGGTAATAAATTATAAATTTGGCAAAATTATACAGTTTTATTGTACAATACAGGTTAATACTATTAGAACATTAAATTATAATACTGTTTGCTACGATTGTGTAGTATGCTAGTTTATCAGTCTGATCTACAAGTTAATTATGTGAAAACACACCAAAATGTTAAGGCAAGATAGCACTTTGTCTCTCATAGTTGAGGTATACCTATGATGAAAATTACAGGCCTCTCTCATCTTTTTAAGTGGGAGAACTTGCACAATTGGTGGCTGACTAAATACTTTTTTTCCCCACTGTAAATATGGTTACATTTTTAATTATTAGATCACCATACTTTCCCAGTTCATTAATAACAGTGCATGAAGACATTGAATTTTGTATTGCAAGGTTTCTAAAATGTTGTTTAAATAAGTAAATTCGGCAAATATAATTAAAAATGCACTTATTTGCGTAGATTTCCAGAACAGAAATCTGAACATTGGACAAAATTCTTGTTTAATTTTGTTGACATATTAAAGATTTTACAGATGAGATTTTGGATAACTATTTCTATTTCTGCCAAAAAGTAAAGTTTGGTGTATGTACTGCCGAAATGATTTCTGGCTCAGTGCAGGAGAAAATACTCATTTTGAGAAAAAAGCCTTTAAAGATACGTATTGTAGTTGAAATCTACAGACCAAATAGATGAAGTATAATAAAATAAACACTTAAATGTCTGTTTTGGGTGTTTTATTTCCACTGGTCTGAAAGAAGACTGTTATAGAAGCAAAATAGCCCAAAATCTCAAAATCAACCAGTGGTTTTGCTTGTAGTGTCTTGCTTTAAGTTCGTCCATATTATGTGATATATGTATATATTTTAAAAGTCAGATCAACAAGTGACATTTTATGATTTTCCAATCAGGCACTGAATAGAATACCAGAAAGCATTTACTTTCAACCATTTGTATAGGGGTCTAAGGGGCTTTGGATTTTGATGGAGGCTTGGATTGATCTAATCTCATCTTTCTCTTGTTCCACTCCTCTCTGCCCCTCACCTCCGTCTCCCAGCGCTCACGCAGTCCTCTCCTCCTGGTCGGAGGGGAGGAAGGCGCTTGCTCTCTCAGTGAGGGGAATTCTCCCACAATCCCTCGCACGGGCCACCGTGGCCAACACCTCCGGCACAGGAGCACTGTGAGCATAGACTCAGTGTAGTGCTGTGTGTGACTGTGAATGGACTCATTACTGTTGCATGTACTACTGGACACTTACCTCTGGTGGTTTTCTTCTGTGTTTGTCGTTGTGCATGTGTGGAGGTTGTGTCTGTGAAGGTAGACAGCGCCCTCTGCAGGCCATTTAGAGGGACACCTAATAGTTTTACACAGGGAGAAAGAAGCGATTTTAATTAATTTTGTTTTTAATTTCAGTTTTTGAATATAATATCAGTCCCATGTCTTAAAACAAACACATTAACCAGTTTGCATATCTATAACTAAAAACCTACATGCTCTGACAGGCCAATCTGAACTTTTCTACACTTAAAGCATCAATAAAGTAAACATGAAATCAAAACTGACTGTTTACATACATTTCTTGTCTTCTTGTGTGCAATTGATCTTTTTCAACACTTTCCCTTTCCTGCTGATGGTTTAATGTTATCCAATGGCAGAGTAGCTGTTTAGGATTTATGCTACTGTTTTAGGTAATGCAGCCTTTATAAAATATAAAATATTTTAGTAATGGTTAACTCATTCCCTGCCAGAGTATTATTTTGTCAGCCACCTCAGACATTTTTGATCATATGTGACCCTGGACCACAAAACTAGTCATGATTGTCAACTTTTTGAAATTGAGATGTATGCATCATCTGAAAGCTGAATAAATAAGCTTTCCATTGATGTATGGTTTGTTATGATAGGACAATATTAAGTCGAGGTACAACTATTTGAAAATCTGAAATCTGAGGGTGCAAAAAAAATCAAAATACTGAGAAAATCACCTTTAAAGTTGGCCAAATTAAGTCCTTAGCAATGCGTATTACTAATAAAAAATTAAGTTTTGATATATTTACGGTAGGAAATTTACAAAATATCTTCATGGAACATGATCTTTACTTAATATCCTAATGATTTTTGGCATAAAAGAAAAATTTTGACCCATACAATGTATTTTTGGCTATTGCTACAAATATACCTGTGCTACTTATGACTGGTTTTGTGCGCCAGAGTCACATATTCACAAATTACCCCCACAATATTTTGTTGTATGAATATGTAAACAGAGGTTTGTGTTCTTTTTCTTTTTACATGTCCATTTTTTAGCAACAGGAAAAAATATTCTAATTGATTCACTCTTTATCAACATCACTAAAAAAATTTACTTCTGTTGTATAATGAAAAAAAAAAAATCCAAAGCTTACATCATAAAGATGTCATAAATTATGTAAAACGTTGTCAATGGTGGGAAAAGAGTTAACATTATTGGAATAAAGGGTTCTGAGATAGTAGCAAATAATGGTAAAAAGAACATAATTGTACATTTTTTTTAAAAAAAGAACCATTAAGTTACCATTTGGTGGGTGAACTTGACCTTCAAGCTCCAAGTCCTGGTTAAAAAACTTCCACAATGCTCTTCAAACTTGCATTCAGATCCGGAATGCCCATTTTTCATGATCCACAAATTTCCTGTTGGATCAAATTAAGTCACGCCCTATATTTTAACTTATTGTTTAATCACGTCACATCATGATAAACTGATTTGTGAACACCATTTCATGTTGGCTTTAAATCCTTATTACCTAGTGACTACAGTGTGTCATAGTGTCTTTTGCTACTTACTAAGTTGAGATGGACTAACAGAGTACATTTTTGTGTAGGAGAAAGGCCAGATCTCTCCTGGCACAGAGAACGGGACCTCCATGCCCCCACTGCTCAAAGCTTACAGCGGGCATGAGGAGAGAGCCAGGACACTGTCCACCTCGGGCAAGGTACACGCTCATTTAAATGCAGAAATGATTTCTAAGCAGAAAGTGAATTTTAGACACCCTTTGATTCTACTGGAATCATTGTGGTTGACTCCAGACTTTTTCTGATCTCTGATTGGCTCTCGTTCCTGTCCGTAGCCACAGTCAGCCAGGGAGCAGCTGGCTCTTACTCTTGGAGGCGGGCTTAATTCAGAAGTTCCTCGGACCAGCCGAGATTCCCTCCACTGCTCCAGCGGATACAGCACCCAGACGACCACGCCGTCGTGCTCAGAAGACACCATTCCCTCGCAGCATGGTCAGTATGCCTGTATGTACGCTTACATGCATGAGCTGCTTGTTTCTGTTCTATAGTTTTCCTTCTTTGCACACATCTTGGAGAGATTATAAACCAAGCTCAATCTAGATATCTTTTTCTCCTTTGTGTTTTTGTATAGCATTTTCCCCCTTTTTTCCCCTTAACACAGTAATCTGATTTGTGGTTTGTGTGCACATCAGATGTGCTTTATAGTCCAAGTTTAGACTAAATCTGATGTGCTTGCACAAATCACAGGCTTAGATTGCTGTCCAAAGTGTGTGTTTTTGGGCCTTTGTATATATGTTAAATGTACTTTATTGTTCTTTTACAGCGGTAAAGAAAGAACCTCCTCTATATGGTAGGTTTCTGAATGTCATTGCATAGATTTGATTATTCTCATTGTGATCATATACCAATAATAAAAAAATTAAATGTCTTGATTTTAGGGAATCCAAGTCATTTTGCAGGCGTGCCTTTTGTTGAAAGAGTGTTATCTGTATGCGTAAGATTTGAGTGCGTGCAACCATGAGATATAACTAGTGGCATCTTGTCAGTTGTCAAGTCTGTTGTCCATCTTCTCATGTTGCCTGAGTTTAACTGAAAGACACACTCTTAAACAGAGCTTTTGTCTGTTTTATTCATTTTTTTAGGAGGTAATCTAGTACTGTTGTCTTCATGCAGTCATTTTTAAGGGCTGTCAATTTAGTGCAATTAATTAATAATATGATTTTTTTTTATTAATTTATATTGTATTTAATCTTAGTATACTCGTTATTTAAAACATTGTTTATGCGTCTTAAATTTGCAGAATTTTCCCTTTACAATTTTTTTCTTCTGCTAGTCCATTATTTCAAAATTTAAAAAAAAAAAAAGAATTTGTTTGTTTTTTATATTTTTGTTTTTTTATTTATTTTTATTTCAATTAAATATACATGCACACTAGTGATGCGCGGATGGCGGTTATATCCGCGGGCGCTGCGGATAATCCGCGGATCGGGTGGGTCGGGTAATAAAAAAATGCATTCTGATTATTTGCGGGTGGGTCGCTATATAGTATTAACTATATTTTCTAAGTTATGAACGTGTTTTAAATAGGCTACAGAAATTGAATAAACTGTAAATTAACATTAAATTAACATGTAATTAACATTAACATTCAAACAGTGACGCGTTCCGAACGTTGTTTAAGTGACATATACCGGTATTGCGGTATTTTCAAAATTCATATCATAACAAAAATAAAAACCGGTATTCGGTATGAACCGGTATACCGCCCAGCACTAGTACGAACCCTAATGTGATGGTCGGGTGCGGTTATCTAAATCAGACAAAAATATAGGTGCGGGCGGTTGGTGGGTGGATAGTTTATTTGAAGCTGCGGATTTGGGTGAAGTTTTAGCTCATCCGCACATCACTAATGCACACTATTTAAAATATATAAAATGCATTTGTAGGTAGGGTTGGGTACTCGATTAGCAATGGATTATAAATATACTTAATTATTATGAAAATACCAGAGGTGGCTTGAATAACACAGCTAAACTATACTGTCGCAGTCGAGTGTTTATTGTCATTGTTTTATAATTCAAAACTTTATATGTTCTGTGTACTCAGTTACAGCTATAATAGTGGTGCCTTTGTCCATATAAGGGATTTCCTGGAGGGTCATGAGTTCCGCTACTTCTGTGACTGGATATGTGGATTTCTCTGGCGTCCAGTATGAATGAAACAGACATCATGTGTTTATAATGCTAATGGCCAATCCATCATTTTTGGGGGAATTTTTATTTATTTATTTTTTTAAATAAATACCGGTTCAGGCACCGTTTAGACACCGGAACCGTTTTAAAAGTATCGATTTGGCACCGGTATCGAAAAAAAACCAAACGATACCAAACCCTATTTGTAGGTTTAATTTAAACATCTTACTAATTAAAAATTTAACAACTAGATAATGCTACCTTTCAACAGTGTTAAAAACATCACAAAAGGCAAGTTAAGTTTGCAAGGTATAAAAACCCATGCACTGTCCTGTCCGAAATACTCTCACAAAGTTGGGCCATCTTTACTGTTAAGCCCTGACATTTTGAGACATAATGAACAGCTGTTGTGTTTTCTTCCACTGTCATATGTTTGAATTTCTTTTTTTTTTTTTTTCTCAAGACAATATAGAAGGGCTGTCATTCAGCATTATCACAGTGTGTGTGACTCTCCTCATTTTGTGTTTCTCTCTCTTTCATACTATGACTACATCTCCCTGCATGGAGGCGAGGATGCCCACAGCCAGTCTGAATTTGATAAATCTTCCACGATTCCTCGCAACAGCGACTTGGGTCTCAATTACCGCAAAATGTTTCAAAGCAAGAGGCCGGCTTCTACCGTCAGTCTGCTGATGGATCCGGAGCCTATAGGCCCCCACACGGCCCCCATCCGCCGTAAACCCTCCAGCAAGCCCAACATCCGCCGTGGTACCATCAGTGGAGGAGTGCCTATCCCCATCTCCACACCACAGGTCCTTTAATCTATTCAAACTCTACTCAGAAAATTCTTAAACAGTGTAAACGAGACCTGCTGGAATATCTAGCATCATTTGGAACCAATCTTGAAGGATTAGGATTTTTTATTTTTATTATTCCAGCGCCAGTGCCCCCACAGGACATAAAAATACATTTCTTTCTGGATTTTAATGCACTTACAGCACACGCTACTGTTCAAAGTTTTGGGTCATCTTTAAAGTTGTCCAAATGAAGTTCTTAGCAATGCATATTACTAATCAAAAATGATAAATAAATAAATAAAATTGAAATTACTGTTCAAAAGTTTGTGGGCAAGTCTTTTTTTTTTTTTTTTTAAAGAAATTAATACTTTTATTCCACAAGAATGCATTAAATTGATCAAAGGTAAAACTAAAGACATTTATAATTTTACAAAATATTTATATTTCAAATCAATTCTGTTCTTTTAAACTTTATATTCGAAAAGAATCCAGAAAAATGTCCTGGTTTCCAGCATATTAGAATGATTTCTGAAGGATTATGTGACACTGAAGACTGGAGTAATGATGCTGAAAATTCAGCTTTGCAAATTACATTTTTAAAATAGATAAGTTATTTTAAATTGTAGTAATATTTAATATTACTGTTTTTACTGTATTTTTTAAAATCAGATTGTTGACTGCCATGTTGAGTGCAAGATTTTTCTTCTTTTTTTTTTTTATCTTGCCAATACCAAACTTTTAAATGTTAGTGTATATCCAGTATATTATTATTAATGTATTGAAGTATGTGTTAAAGTAATGAAATACAAGTAGACTCTAAAATGAAATAAGAATCAAATCCTGTATGAATTTAAATCGGAATCTTTTTTGTTCTTGGTGAAGTTCCTTTATATTTCAAGTTTTGAAGGAAATCCCAATTTGATTTTGTAAT
The DNA here is from genome assembly GCF_001515625.1 of Sinocyclocheilus rhinocerous. Classification (NCBI taxonomy): domain Eukaryota; kingdom Metazoa; phylum Chordata; class Actinopteri; order Cypriniformes; family Cyprinidae; genus Sinocyclocheilus; species Sinocyclocheilus rhinocerous. The sequence goes on along the minus strand of NW_015664181.1, from coordinate 1,550,872 downwards.
TTGTTTCCCAATTATTGAATGTTCACAATATTTTTTTTTTTTAATTTTTGTTTCATGTTAAAAAGAGGCTGTATGTTTTTATGTTGCCATTGTTATAGAATTAATAAGAAAAACACTTTCATCCTGCTCTTAGGTGCCGCTGAAGGCATCTGTTTCCACCGCCGGCCTAAGCTGCAGTGAGGAGACCGTGTGCCCTCCTGGGGTGATGCAGCGTAACAGGGTATATGGTTCTGATCTGGTTCACACCAGACATAATTTCTGTACGTCCACTCAGAGTCTGAGTGCAATGCCGCCTCCATACTATTCCATGTTCCCTGGGCAGCCACCAGTGGGTGTCACAGAGCCACTGTATCAAATGAGCAAGCAACAGCAGTATGCACTGCACCAACAGCAACAGAGGCAATATCATCAACAACAACAATATAATCAACAGCAATATAATCACCAAAAGTACAATCACCAACAGCAGTATAACCAACCGCAGGAGCCGCAATATCAACAGATACATCAAAAAGAGCTGCAGCAGAAACTCGAACGGCAGCAACATAAAAATCAGCAGCAGATTCAAAACATGGCAGCTCACAATTCCAGCTTGCCCACTGAAAGCGGGAAGATCAATTCTGCTCAGCCTGGCGTGGATCATGTCGACGGCGTTCCTGATCCAGGCAGCGGAGGTGATATGTTGAGTATGATCCGAAGAGTCAAACTACGTCGGACACTAACCAATGACCGTTCGGCGCCTTTAATCACCCCCAACCATCTCAACTGATTTTCTTTTTCCCGCTCTTTGAATTCATCTGTGACTTTTTACGGTTGCCTTTGCCTTCTTTTCGTTTAGCGACTTTTTCATGCCTTTTATTGTTGAGGTTTGCGTATTTTTTTTGTTTCGTTTTTAAGTGGAGGCAAAACGGTTGACTAACGCGCGACTCCTGCCACATGAAAAGACGTTCGATTTAACTTCACTGTGCGCGAAGAACAACCGTTTTGCAGTGTCTGTGCAAATGATGCCTCTCAGTAAATTAAAGTTAATTCTGCAGGCTGTGTGCTTTACATATATATGTAAACCTATATATATATATATATATATATATATATGTCTTTAGAGATCTAGATTGAGCATCGGAGCTTAAGATATATTAAAGTTATTTGTTTATGTCGTATTCGCAAAGATAAAGCACTCAGCCTTCTGGTTAGAGATCAAAAACTTCTGTATATATTAGCGAAACAATTGAAAGACTGTTGTATTATTATTAATTTTGTTTTCTTGTTTGTTTTCGAAATTAGATAAAGCAGCACTAGGCGTCTATTTTTGTACAGTTTAGGGTAACAGAAAACTGCACCACTGCCTTTAATCCGCCCAATGACTGGATGCCGAATGCAGCCAATGAGAGGAATGGAGGAAGGGAAGGAGCGATGTGATTGGGTGGATGTATGAAGGACTGGAATAGTGGATTTTATTTGTGTTGCTTAGGACTGTGAGAGCTTACGAAGGCATCACTGTGGTTATTTATTCAACCTGTTTGATTCTGAATCATTTTTAATCGTTTGTTTACCAAAGCTTTGATGCTGTAGCCCTGTTGATGCGCATAAATCGGCTCTCCTGGAGGATTTATAAAGACTTAATTCATAAAACCTCAAACTTTTGGCCCATGACTTTGAGCTTTTTTTTTTTTTTTTGTATGTCTTTTGAATTAAAAAAAACTTCCTTAAACTCATTTATTATTACCAGAAAAGAAAGTGAATGGTTGCATTAGGTTTATAGATTGAATTTGTTCTGTTGCAAGTTGCCTTCTTTGTTTGAAATCAAAGTGTCCCATCCCTCCACCAAGTTAAGTAAAGCTTATTCAATGGAAATGTAGGGTATACTTGTCTTTTCACGTTGAAAGACTTCTGTCAAGGCTCAGATCTCAAGAATCTTTTAAAGTGGTTCTGTTTTTGTTTTCTTAAATGAAAGCCAATGCTGGACGTTTGCTTTCAAGTTGAAGTGCATCACCAATGCCTTCAACATATTTAATAACAGGTTTAATTACATCATTTTTAGCACCTCTAGATCTAATTAGGACAGTATTCATCTCAGTATGATGCTGAATGTAATGAACCTGATATCCAGAAGCACTTCTGCGGTCTGACGGCATTTTTCGCCGGCATCTGTACTCTCTTTGATGTCTTATAATTTATCATATCTGTCACGCTTTGAACTTTCACTCCTGCTGCAAAAGTTGTTTCTTCATATCTTACCGCATTCTTTTTTTCACCGCCCCGGTTTTTGTATACTTTTCAGGTTATTCTCAATCTAGGGTTACTTCACACCTGTCTGAGCTGTGTCTAGGATTTCTCGCCCCTCTCTCCATCTGAATGCTCAATTGTTTAGTCTCTCTTCAGTGATTTAGACATGGCCAGAGACGTTCACTGCTGACACAATGCTCCTCAGGCCTTTTACTGTAGGATTCGCTTGCAGCTGCTGTACGGCGCTCCTGGAGTGTAAAAGAATATGGTTTTACTCTGAAAGGTGAGCTGACCGAGGTGTTTCTCCACTAATCTGCATTGCTATTAGTGCTGCTTTAATCTGTGTTGAAGTTTTATTTGCTGAGATATAGCGATGGCTGGATCATAATGAGTGCTGCCTGTTGCAGTGATTTATCTTCCAGCTTGAGCCAAAATGTTAAACTCGCAAGATCGAAAGGTGGAATGAAAGGAATTTTTGTTTTTTGTTAACATTCTCACTTTTTGATTCCTTCATTTGATCTGATGCATTCTGTATGCTAGACCATTTCATGATACAAACATCAATGGAAAAGGATGAATGTCAAATTAAAGTGAAGAAACCATAATTATTGTGAAACCAGTCTCTTCTCCATTGACATTTTGAAATCTGTTTTGGGACTTTAGTAGTCATTAAAGCAATAAGCCACTAGAAAGCTCTGTTGTAAATGTGGGTGGTTATCAGGGTGTTGCTGTGTTGTTTTTGATTGGTTTTTAGCATTTTTGCTATGCAATTGTTATTGTATGGTAGGTCAAATTGTATACTGTTTAAAAGTTTGGGTAAGCAAAATTGTATAAAGAAATAACACTTTTATTCATTAAGGATGCATTCAATAGTTCCAGTAAAGACATTTATTATGTTGCAAAAGATTTCGGTTTCAAATAAATGTTGTTCTTTTTACTTTCTATTTATTAAATAATCCTGTGAAAACTATGTTTCCACAGAAATATTAAGCAGCACAACTGTATTCAACATTAATAGTAAGAAATGTTTCTTAAACGGCACATCAACATTAGAATGATTTCTGAAGGATCATGTGACACTGAAAACTGGAGTAATGATGCTGAAAATTCAGCTTTGAATCACAGGAAAACATTTTCTAACAAAAATAGAAAACAGTTTCAATTGTAATAATATTTCACTATATTACTGTTTTTACTGCATTTTTGATCAAATAAATGCAGCCCTGCTGAGCAGAAGAGACTTCTTTCAGAAACATTTAAAAGTCTTACAGAACCCAAACTTTAGAATTGTGATTCTGATCATTTTGAAGAGTAATATCACACTTCTCAACGAGCAATAGTAAAATCAAACTGTTTACAGTTATCAAACGGCACGACAACTAGGAGTATTAATATAAAAACTAATGTCAGTACCAACTCCTTTCCAACAAAACAGTCCTTTTAGGATTGTAGGTTTGATACACTTTCCTGCTACAGCAGAGTGAGGTTGAGATCAGTCTTATGTAATGAACAGGCCCTAATTAGTGCTGGATTTGAAATCTGAACAAGCTGTAATGTTGACGTCAAGTTTGTGTGGACTTGTGAGAGGTGACAGAGCTGTGAGTATTTGACCCTGCTCTCTCTCTCTCTCTCTCTCTCTCTCTGTGTGTGTGTGTGTATGTAATGTGTGTACCTGTTTTTCTATTCTGGTGGGGACTTAAAACTGAATACACACAGACTCGTGGGGACTTGTGTCACGGTGGGGACCTAAATTGAGGTCCCCACGGGTAAACAAGCTAATAAATCACACAGAATTAAGTTTTTTGAAAATCTAAAAATGCAGAAAGTTTCCTGTGAGGGGTAGGTTTAGGGGTAGGGTTGGTGTAGGGCAATAGAATATACGGTCTGTACAGTAGAAAAACCATTACGCCTATGGAGAGTCCCCACAAGGATAGCTGACCAGACGTGTGTGTGTGTGAGAAACATCTCTCCATGTTTAGACATCATCCGCTACTCTCCCTCATGTCTGTAGTCATGCTGAAGCCACAAACAACATGGAATGAGTTAGAAAAATAAGAATGTTCAAAAGGAAATGCGTGTCCCTGTTTCATTTACTGTACAAACTATTTTAATTTCTAATCCATACATTTGTATATATGCTTAAAAATAATGAAAAATATGTATATATTTAGAATTTTATGTCATTTAAAAAAAATCATTTTAGTTAAGTTAGATCTTCTTTACTTAATATTAACTTATTTACCTGTATTATTTATTCATGTCTAGGGTTAGTGTCAGAATTTAGCATTTACTGCATTTACTTACAATTTACATTCATTTACTTCACTTAGGCTAGGTACTTTATTTACTAGTCAGCACTGCGTACCTGATCAAGATCATTTTATTCAATAGAAATTAAAATTGGTTTGTTGTCTCTTAAAATGTAATTGCATATGCCAGCAAAATATTTATTTGCTCAACTTTTAGGAGTCCCAGGATTCCCACAGTCCAGGGTCATTTTAAAACTGTGACAGGGGTTACAAAGATCATGGGAACATTCTAAAACATTCAAAATCATGGCAATGTACTACGCTCATTTATATCAAATCTGAGGAGACAGACGTTTTTTTTTTATTATTGTTTAAATCTCTCAATTTCAAAGATTGGTTCCTGACATAGAATTGTAAACCCTCCCCATGGAAAGAAGTGCGTCGAAACTCTTAAGGTATTTTGGTACAAACTCATTTTACAGTAACGTTAATCAAAGTTGATGTTTCGTGTGGTGTTTGTGCATTTATGTTAGTTGTTCTATTCAGTCTTTGCATCATGTTATTAATTTAGATTTTTTTTTTTTTTTTTTGCGATTCTAAGCATTTTATGCCGATATTAATAACTCCTCACTTATTTTTAGATTTATAAGGTGATATTGTTGAATTGTGTGCGATAAAAATGCAGCTGATGATGTGCTTGTCCTGATGTAAACCGAGGCACTGGATGATACAGATGCGTTAGTGACTCATACAAACAAACAGCCTCACTGGCATTCATAAGACGCTTCTGTATCACGGTGACTAAGCATTTTATCGAAGCCGTGTGACTTTACCGGTCACGATAATTTGGTGATCTCATCTGACCTAAATGCGCTCGGTATCAGTGTTGCCAACAAATTTTCAGGGGAAGTTGCTAAAGGAAGGTTGATTTGTTGCTAAAAGTTGCTAAATGATGTTGTGATGACATTGCGTGATGACGTCATTACGTAATCACGATGCAGAATTGTCAAATCTCAGCAAAAACATATATATTTTATATATGTTAATTTAGATTTGTTCGTAGCAATATAAATGCATAATATAATGTTAAAATATAAATAACTATTTTTAAATCCATTGAATTATCGAAAACGTACACATTTTTGAACGATTACAATTTAAGTTTTATACTTTAAAGCAGTTTATTAGTAGTTAGTTAGTATGCTGCACTCTAAGAAAAGTAAAAAGAAAAAAATACACAATCTACTGTGTTAATATGAAGGAATTGTCTGGATTGATTTTTCCACAGGTTTTTGTACCTGCATTTTTAATTACGCATTGTATTTTGTGTTTTCGGGTTATAACGGACAATGTCCTGGAAAATTACTAGAAAAGTTGCTAAATTTAGCAACAAAATAGCTAAGTTGGCAACACTGCTCGGTATTGCTTAGTGATTGCAGCATGCGGACTCACCTTCATCAGTTCAGGCAGCGAACGCCAGAGGGCGCTGCGAGCCGCGGAGGAAGCTTCCATCCCTCGTCACTTCCAGGAACAACGACCGGGAGGGGGGTGTGAGGCATGAATCCAATGTAAGTGGT
>NW_015664181.1:1542457-1543310 GCF_001515625.1 Sinocyclocheilus rhinocerous | reverse complement strand
ACTAACTCATCAACAATCGCAGGTACAAGCTACTAACAAAGTGTCTCATAAATGAAAAATAACAGTATTCAATTATTATTATTATTACTATTAAACAATTGCATATAGCAGCTAACTTAATTCCTGTAACGTGTGTACTGCTAGGCATCTTTGGTTTCCTCTTTTTGTGTAATTTAAATGGTAAATTGTGCCTTTTTATCGTTTGAGTCACTTATCAAAAGTTGCTAAAAGCTGCCAAATAAATTTTTAAAAAATAGCTAAATTTGTTGCTAGGTGCTTTTGGAAGAAAAAGTTGCTAAATTTAGCAACAAAATAGCTAAGTTGGCAACACTGCTCGGTATTGCTTAGTGATTGCAGCATGCGGACTCACCTTCATCAGTTCAGGCAGCGAACGCCAGAGGGCGCTGCGAGCCGCGGAGGAAGCTTCCATCCCTCGTCACTTCCAGGAACAACGACCGGGAGGGTGGTATGAGGCATGAATCCAATGTAAGTGGTCATGTGAAACCGATTTATTTTATTCCGACATTTCCTGTCAGCTGTTAGGATGTGAGGGAAATGCTGATTTACTGTAAAAAGAGGAGGAGGTCTGTGGATAATCACTCAGTGATGAACACTAGTAGCCAGTGTGTTTACTTAATATTGTAGTTGAATAGTTACAGTGGCCCCCTAATGTGAATTTGGACACTTACACTACGCTTAAAAATATCTAAAACTAAAAGGCGTTGAATCAGATACAAAGAACTAAGTTAGTTCACAAATAGAAGATTTTAATGATAAAATATACATAAATACACCATATATATCAACATAAACATACTTTAATACACACACACACACACACACACACACACAC
>NW_015664181.1:1536744-1542280 GCF_001515625.1 Sinocyclocheilus rhinocerous | reverse complement strand
ATATATAATAAGGTGCTAAAATCACCTTTACACTAGTTAGTTAGCAATGAGAAAATCATAGTTTGTTTACAGTTGCCATTTGGTTATATAATTTGTTATTCAATGTTTTGACATGCAATTGAGCATGACTTGCGCATTAAAATATGTTTTGGTGCCATAGTAATATCTTGGTAACATTACCATTTTAATAGATTGCATCAGATTGCAGCTGAAGGGATATTGACCGCAATTAAATGAGTCACACCTGACTAAAAATAAAAGTAACCGCAATCAATTTGCCCTGTTTCTTTGTTTATGTTTTTCTTACTCCATCTGTTGACCTTTTATGTAATCCTGTTTTCTTTCTCCATTTTGGATTAGTTAAGAGGTGAGTGCTCCAGCGTCTAACATTGGAGTCTCTCTCTCTCTCTGTGTGTGTGTGTGTTTAAAAGGGAGAGTGAGTCAGTGAGATTCCATCCCATTACTGAGGCTCGTGTACTGACTCACTTCCAGAACGTTAGGTTATCCACAAGCAACAGCTTCCTAAACCACAAAACACACACACACTCCAAACAGCCCTGAACTTGAACTTTACTCCAGTTATCCCGCTTCTTTATCTTTTCATGTATGTTTTGTATGTTTTACACTAAACTAAAAACACCTGCCTCACTTCCCTTGGGATTTCCCTTAATAACGTTTAAGTAAATTCATGCGACTGCGACCTTGGTCTGTGTGTTCGGATCTGTCCATGAGAGTATCAACCTATGACATATTCACACAGACTTTTGACTCTAAGCAATAACATTCATTAGTGTTGACTCCATAGGCTGATTCAAGGCTTTTTTCACAGAAGAATTCGATTTTTGTCATTTACTCACCCTCATGTCATTACAAACCTATGATTTGCTTTCTTGAGTGGAACTTTAAAGGAGGTGTTTTGATGAATGTTCATGCTTCTTTTTTTTTTCATAAAATATATGGTGACAAGGAAATGTCAAGAACATTTGTTTTACGTAAAACAAAAAAAAAACAGTAATGAAAATTAGAAATGTTGTCTTTCTAACTAACGGAAATAAGTTTAAGTCGAAGTACAATTACTTAAACTGAAACAAAAATGGTAACGCTTTACATTAAGGTCCCATTAGTTAATGCATCAATAACATGAACTATGAACAATACATTTATTACAGTATTTATTAATTTTGTTAATGTTGGATTATAAAAAAAAAATAGCATTGTTCATTTTTAATTCATGTCGGCTAAGGTCTATTAAATAATGATACAGCGTTTGATTTTAATATTAGTAAATGTTGAAATTAAAGATTAAATGATTTAGCAGTACTTTTCATTGTTAGTTCATGTTAACTAATGAACTAATGTTAACAAATAAAAACCTTACTAATGAGTAACCTAATACCATAACATTAAAGCTAAACAGAAATATTTTACAAAAACAGATCAAAGTGACAAAAGCACATAAAAAAAATAAAAAAATAAAAGTACTTTAATTTATATATATATATATGTATATATGTGTGTGTATATATACAGTATATATATATGTTAATGTTGGATTATAAAAAAAAAATAGCATTGTTCATTTTTAATTCATGTCGGCTAAGGTCTATTAAATAATGATACAGCGTTTGATTTTAATATTAGTAAATGTTGAAATTAAAGATTAAATGATTTAGCAGTACTTTTCATTGTTAGTTCATGTTAACTAATGAACTAATGTTAACAAATAAAAACCTTACTAATGAGTAACCTAATACCATAACATTAAAGCTAAACAGAAATATTTTACAAAAACAGATCAAAGTGACAAAAGCACATAAAAAAAATAAAAGTACTTTAATTTATATATATATATATATGTATATATGTGTGTGTATATATACAGTATATATATATAGAGAGAGAGAGAGATTAAAAATACTAAAATTGTGCTGCTCTTATGCTTTACTTTTTATTGTACTTATCTGTCATTTTATTAGCTATTCACGTTTACTATATGTAAATCAGCAGCTTGGACATTCTTCAAAACATCTCCCTTCATTTTCCATGGAAGATAGAAACTCCTAGGGAACAACATGAGGTTGAATAGAAGATGCCAGAATTGAACATTTTGGCTGATCTATCCCATTAAGTTGTGCCAGAGCTAAAGTTGAGTGCCCAAGGGATGCTTTCTGTTTCTTTCTTTCTCCTCCCTCCTCCTCCTCATTAGGCGGTCCTGATAAACTTGTGTCTGGTTGTGTCTTCTGTAGTTGTGCCAGCATCTGTGATTGGTCATGGCCGTGATGCTGACGCACCGCGTGATGCTGCCCTCATCTCCTCCTGATCGCCGCATCACGCCGGCGTCTGTCTCAAAATTGGCTTTAAAAATGCTGCTGGACAAAACACTTTCTCATGACTGATGAGGAGACAAAACAACTGTGATTTCAGTCTCAGAAATCACTGCACACTTTAATGGTAATCATTTTCTTAGAAAACACGCTTCTGAAATCAGATATTTTTGTGGAAACCATGGATACATTTTTTTCAGGATTCTTTGATCAAGTTAAAAAGAACGTAATTTATTCAAGATAGAACTTATGTAACAATACAAATGCCTTTACTGTCACTTTTGATCAATTTAATGTATTCTTGCGGAATAAAAGTATTGATTTCTTTAAAAAAAAAAATCATACTGATCCCAAGCTTTTGAAGGGTAGTGTACATAAGCATGTCATGCACACTTGATTTTAGAAAGCTGTTGAGTGTTTGACGTCACTTGAGTCACTGTAGTGTTACTTTTCGGCCTTGTTTTTGTGAACACTTGAATGTTTGTGTGTTTGTACATGTGAGTGTGAGGGCATCATGAGGCATCCGAATCTAATTTGTGGGTGACTTCTCTCACACTTGGTTATGTTGCTAGAGATATACTCACATGATGACTGTAAAATCACAGTTATGTCATGAAGGGGAAACTTCTGTTTAGAAGAAAGTAGTCTGTGTATTTGAAGCCTAAAAAGTGCCATAAAAGTGGTCAATATAACTTGTGCATCTTATAAAGTCATGTTAAATCTTTGTGTGAGAAACAGACCTACATTTAAATAATTTTTCTCTAACATCCACCTTAGCTCTCCTTGACATGTTCATAAGAGAGGTAAAGATGTCTGATTTGTGAACGAATTGTTCTTTCAAGTCTAATTTTGTTTTTGTTTTTTTCGGTGAATTGGTTGATCAGGTTTACGGTTTAAAACTGGATTTAGAGTTTCAGTGAAAAAAGACGTGCATTTCGCTCTGTTTCTCTTGCAAAGCTATCGTATGTCTTCAGAAGACTTGAAATACAGTGTATGAATCTCATAAACCAGTTTTATGGTACTTTTGTTGTTTTCAAAGCTTCAAAGTTTAAGCAACAATTGATTTATAATTGCATCGAAAAGTGAAACGTTCATATTTTCTGCATTTGTTTTCCACAGGAGACAGAAAGATGGATTTGGAACAACATGAGGGTGAGTAAATGATGACAAATCTTTCTTTTTTTTTGTAATCTGTCCCTTTAAGTCTTTGTAAAGATCGCCTACTCATAATCTGAGAATTATATCTGTATGAATGAGAGTTTACCCCCTAAAGCATCTGTTGCAATCCACACCTACAGGGAGGAAATGCTTTTACGACCCTAACCGTTAGATTAACTAACCCTTTGAGCCTTGCGCATGTTTTCTGTTTGCCAACCTATTCAGCACAAACTGTGCTATGACTTGGCTATTATACTTACTGTACAGTAAATGTGTTAATATGTAGCCACAGTTATGTTTGAAGTGTGACTCGGGTAAATGTCCTGCAGTCATTGTGGGTAAGCAGTGTCATATGACTAACAGCTCTTGGACTTCATCCCAGGTTGAAAAAGGCGGTTTGTCAGTTTGTCAATGGAGTGTGTTTTATTACACCCTTCCTAAAATTGCGTTAACAATTCCTCAAATTGCGATAACGCCTGATACAGTGACATGTTTCATGTGTTTCTCGTTGTGACACAATGTGACCATAAATTCTGTTTAATTAAATTAGCAGATTGACAAATATGACTCTGTGTAAGATTGTTCTTACACGGTTGCAAGATCTTTGAGTTCAGCTCATGAAAAATGGGGGCAAAAACAAAAGTGTTGCGTTTATAATTTTGTTCAGTGTATTTAGCTTACCACGCTTACAAAATAGTACCATAGTAGCACCATGGTGTACCATATATATGAATTTTATATGTTATATGAATTTTAGTGCCATTTCATTTTAATACCATAGTATTACCCTCTGATACTGTGGTAAGGCCATGGTATGTAATTATTCTGTCACTTAAAAACAACAACAAAAATAACTATACCATGGTACAATGATAGTATCAGATGGTAGTACTATGGTACTTTGAAATAATATACCATTGTAATGAAATTCATGGCTCATATATTGTACTCTACAGTATGTCCAAGAATACCATAGTACTGTTAATTTCCAAAATACCATAGTATTACAAAAATGTACTATAGTACTATGATACTTTGAAATATACGACGGTAATGAAAATCAAGTACCATGGTTTATATATTGTACTCCATGGTATGTCCAAGAACACCGTAGTACTGTTATCGTAAATGGTATTACCATGGTTCTTTTTGGTACTCTATTGTAAGTGCATGGTATTAGTAGCTGATACCATTACTATACTGTGGTATCATCACCACAGTATTTTTTGTAAAGGTAAAAACTTTGCATATTACAAACACTTTGTGAATATTACAAACAATAATGAAGAGGGAAAAAAATGTCTTGTTTGCTTCCCCCTCACAGTTGAAATGAGATCTTCTCTTCGCCTCTTTTCAGTACAAAGAATATAAAAGTACACAAAAGCTTGTTTTTTTTGAGGGAATTTTCCCGCCAAAATGCAGCTGGCCTTGTATCCAGTGTCTGTGGTAACCTTGGTAATGGAGCCTATTGCAAGCCTGTGCCACGTGAATGAGGAGGCCGTTCTGTGTGTTCAGTTACAGTGCCACACACTCTGATGGTGTTAGTCGGTGCCACATGGACGTGTGTGTGTGTGTGTGTGTGTGTGTGTGTGTGTGTGTCATGCTGAGGTAATAAAGTGTCTGTCTATCTATCATCCTGTCTGTCTGTCTGTCTGTCTGTCTATCATCTTGTCTGTCTGTCTGTCTGTCTATCTATCATCTTGTCTGTCTGTCTGTCTATCATTCTATTGCTCTGTCATTCTGTCGTTCTATCTAGCGTTCTATCTATCTATCTATCTATCTGTGGTTGTATATATCTATTGTATGTATTCTATCATTTTATTTATCATTCTATCTAACATTCTATCTCTTTCTGTTGTTCCGTTCTATCATTCTACTTTTCTAACATGCCGTCTACTTTTCTCGTTACACATATCATTCTATTGTGTTTTTGTTCTATCTATCATACTGTCTATCGTTCTATCTATCTACTAGTGATGCGCGGATGAGCTAAAACGTCACCCGAATCCGCAGCTTCAAATAAATTATCCACCCGCCAACCGCCCGCACCTGTA
>NW_015664181.1:1523945-1536063 GCF_001515625.1 Sinocyclocheilus rhinocerous | reverse complement strand
ACTACAATAATGTACAGTATTTGAAAAATAATGTGTTTTTTGAACATTAAAGCATGTCAACATATTCTGTTACACCAAATACACAAAATAATGATCTTTAAAAAAGCATCATATGACCCCTTTAAGTTAATGTAAACAGTTGCAAAACAAAACGCATGAGTATCAGTATTGGATCCGTGAAATAGGTCTTGTGACAGCAGCCTAATAAAGCTGTGCCGTCTTTTATTAATGTTAATCAAACAACAAAAGACAGAGAAAATCCCTTACTGCTCTTGACTAAATAATGTTTTGTTGAATAACTTTTAATGTTAATTTACAGTTTATTCAATTTCTGTAGCCTATTTAAAACACGTTCATAATTTAGAAAATGTAGTTAATACTTGCATCATTAATGATTTATTTTATCCACCCGCGACCCACCCGCAAATAATCAGAATGCATTTTTTTATTACCCGACCCACCCGATCCGCGGATTATCCGCAGCGCCCGCGGATATAACCGCCATCCGCGCATCACTACTATCTATGGTTCTATAAATAGTTATTTTTGTCATTCTGTCATTTCTGTCCATAGATCCATCCATCCATCATATTACCTATCCATTCGTTCCTATCATTTTATTTATCATTCTAACATTCTATCTTTTGTTGCTTTGTTCTATCATTTTGCTGTTCTAACGCTCTGCCTTTCTATCATTCTATTTTTCGATTTTTATTTTGCTCTATCCATCCATCCATCTACTTGTCGTTCCATCATTTTATCTATCTCTTGTTTTATCTATCTATCGTTCTATTGTTCTATCTGTCTATAAATATTTCCTTTTCCTTAAACAGAAGCATATTTAACCTGTATGTTTTTGTATGACAGAGAGGGGAAAAAAAACCTTTTTTAAAGTAGGCTCATTTGTAGATGCTTCTGGAACAAGTGTCAGTGAGCATGCAAGAGAGAGAGCGAGAGATGGAGTATCACATGAGGTCCCTCCCCTCAGCGCAGCGGACTCATTGACCTTTTGTTCTCTCCTGCTCGGCTGTGAGAGAAGGGGAAGCGCGCGAAACGGCAGCCAATCAGGTCGCGGCGCGGCAGCTGGCAGAGAATACTACAATGGCATACAGTTCTGACAAAGGGAGGGCCTGTTCCCGCACTATGCAAAAACACTGGCAGTCTTCCAAACGCATTCCTCACAGAAAGCCTCCTTCAGAGGAGAGCCGAGAGAGCGAGAAGCGCGGGCTTAGAATGAGGAAGCGTGCCGGCTGCATTGTGCTGGCTGTTCTTTTTCTCCCTTTCCGTTTGAAAGCTAAGTTGGGCAGTTAAATGTTTCATCAGCAGCGGTTTACCGCACATCCAGTCAGACGATTAGTTTGCGATTTTGTCTTGATCTTTTTAAACATTTTCATAAAGTGTGCTACAGCCTAAAGCTTAACTGTGTTCAGAACTATGTGTCCTTCAGAATTCCAGAAAGAAGTGTTTAGACTAGAGAATTAGAAACGGGCTGCGTTCAGTCTGGCAGTGTGGGCCTCTCGCTCACTATGTAGTAAATCCAGGCGCGAGACAGTATGAATAGGGTTGCAGCTTTGGCTGTATCTCCAAAGCCAATCAGCTCTAGCAAACAGAAGCATATTGCGGTACCGTTGGCACTGTCAACAGTCAACGTGTCACATTTCCACGGAAGAACTCGAGTAGCCTTTACGTTTACCCAGAAAAGCCCACCTCCCCCTTCTCACATTACGAATGCAAGTCGAAAGATGCCTTTACACCCCCTTTCCAAAATCCTCCGCTTGATCCCACCCATTTATAACTGACAGCTCCGTCAATACTCCCACCACGCTCTCGCTGCGTGCGGTGCACGTGTGAACTCCTAGGTGTGTCTTTAACATTTGCCTTCATAGACCCTCCTCTTTCCCATAAGTAACGTAACTGCTCTTTAAAAATAAAAGAAAAAAGAAAACCTGTACCTTTAACTAACCCGTTTTTATCTTTTCTCTCATTCACTTCCTCTCTCTCACACAGTGTAATGCAACGTGGCTGAGACATTTGATCTTTCTAACAGTTGTCATTACCGTGGCCTACAGAGACACCCGTATAAGGGCTTTGTGGTGCGAATGGTGGTGGCGTGATGACAACTAAAGAGAACATCTGGGTGGACAGAGATTTAGAAAGAATGTGCAGCATGTAATGTGATTTTATAAGTGTGTATGAGTATATGCAACATATAGGAAATATGCAATATTTCTTTATTAAGGTGTTTCGCTACCATCTGTAATACAGCTTCCTACCGTCTTAGAATAGATTCATACGCCTCGTGAATAGTCTACAATGGACTTTTGTCTATTTGAACATCTGCCATTTGCTTCAGAGATGTTGAAGGAGGAAATCTGGTTCTCAGTCTTCTCTCCAAGACTGTCCACAGTGGTTTGATGATATTCATAGTTAAGATAAGTTGATTTGTCTGGCCAGGACAGATGTTGGTGCTCCAGCTGTTCAGGTTTCATGATCATGACTCTATCTTTTTTGCATTTTAGCATTGGTACCTGTGATTAATGTTTTAGCATTTGCAGTTCTTTCATGGATGTTGGCTTTGTGAAGCTCTCTCTGGTCTGTTTTTGAGAAAACAGGGTCTTCAAGGTGAATATTGAGGTTTGCTGTCACTTTGCTGCAGTAGTTTTGTGTTGTTTGAACACAGTTCCTCTTAGCAGGCCCTATCATTCACCTTCAGTTTTGCTCACTTTTCTTCTTCTCTGATGAATTCTTGCCATGCTTTATGAATTCTTGACATACTCTGTCATAATCTTAAAGACTGTTGTTCATAAAACACCAAATAATTGCGCTGTTAAGGATATTTTCCTTTTGAATTAGTCACCGATATACCCCTAATTTTCCCAATTAGTCACCCATTTCACAGAAATGTAAGAAAATGTGAGTGCTGCTTGCTTGTGCATAGTGTTGAATAAATTGTGCACCGAAGTTTGTTAAAATGACCAACACTAAGTATTACACTTGTTGTATTTGTTTTTTAAAATACATGACATTTTTGTCTGAAAGATGATAAAATAAAAACCAATTCAACTTACATTAAATGAAGTTGAGCCATATCTAGAGACCAGTGGTCGAATTCACGATAATCTTCATGAGAAAGAAGTTAAGAAATTTCTTAAGATGAATTCCAAGTCATACAAAGAATGTATTAAGAAGTTCTCAAATATATACTTAAGAACATCTTAAGAAGAAAATGACAGTCTTTTAGCTTTAACTGATTGAATGAATGGCAGTTCTTGCTGAACTCTCAATGATCAGCTCCATGAGAAACAATTCTTTTTTGTGCTTTCTCTACAGTGAATGTGTCTGGTGTATGGGTGCTCTCCTATGTGCTGAAAGCTGACAAACGTTGTCATATTTATGGGCTGAAATTAAAAAACAAGCGCCATATTTGACTTGTTTTAGTAGAGTTGTTAGACTACTGAATTTCGAATTCAGTAAAAAGTTGCATTTCACAAATAGTAATGACTCGATGTTGTTTACATTATCAATCACTTCAGAAAAATTGTGCACATCCCTAGAAATATGTATTCTAATATGTATTATAATGCTATGTTGTAATTCTTAAATGCAACAATTAATTTGAAATAAACCAATAAATTCATATAACTTATCTTCTATCTATCTATTGTTCTATCTGTTGTTCTATTTATTGTTCAATCATAGGCAAGGCAAGGCAAGTTAATTATATCGCACATTTCGTACACAATGGTAATTCAAAGTGCTTTACATAAAAGAAAGTAAAATAATCATTAAAAAAAAATAATCACAAAAATAAAACAAGGAATTTAAAAATTTTGAAAATGATTTAAAAATGTATTTAAAATGAATTTAAGACGGTTAATAATAGAAAATGATTACTTGACTGGAAACAAAACATCTAATTCTTGCAATGTTTTTGAGATGATAGTATGCTGATTTAGTTACTGCTTTGACATGACTACTGAAATTAAGGTCTGTCTCCAGAATCACACCAAGATTCTTGACTTGATTTTTAGTTGTTTGACCCCTAGAGTCAAGGTATGCATTCACCTTGAGAACTTCATCTTTGTTTCCAAATGCAATGACTTCATTTTTTTCCTTGTTTAACTGAAGAAAGTTCTTGCACATCCAACTGTTAATTTCATCAATGCATTGGTAGAGGGAGTCAATGGGGCTGTAGTCATTTGGAGATAAGGCTAGGTAAATCTGGGTATCATCAGCATAGCTGTGATAGGCAATTTGGTTCTTTCTCATTATTTGACTTAGTGGGAGCATATACAGGCTAAACAAGAGCGGTGCAAGAATTGAGCCTTGTGGGACTCCGCATGTCATGGACGTCCACTTACTTACGTCATACTGTCTATCGTTCTATCTGTCATGCTATATATTGTTATATCGATCTACGGTTCTTTTCAAAAATTTTGTTTTAATTTATGTTTTAATACAAAAATATTCTTAACTTTTTTAAAGAAGAAAATGGCAGTTAAGAAGAATTTTATTCTTAAAAAATATTCCATGAATCTGGCCCCAGAATATTAGAGACACTAAACTGAACTAGTAATAAACCACCTGGAAAAATTTCCTTAAATGTTCTTTAAACTAAGAAAATGGTAATGTTTCTCTTAAGAACTCTTTACGGAAATGCTCTTTGGGGAACCAAAAATGGTTCATCACTGTGAGCAAAAATACAAACGTATTGTCCGCACACTGATATAACTGCTCCATAAGAATAATTTATTGCAACATTTCGACCATCAGGTCTTCGTTATCACTGTGAGCACCTTTATTTTTAAGAGTATACAGGCGTACTCATTCTCCAGGGAACTCAAAGCGCCTGCTGTGCACTGTGTGTATGCATTCACATAATACACAAACGTGTTTGTCATGTGTGTGCACGCTCGTCTTAAGTCCTGTCTCGAAGGGTCATGATGGAACACAGTTAGTGAAGATCCTCGGACGCCCTCTGAGACCACAGTATGTGAAGCTCAGCGAGGGGGAGGAAGGACACTGCGTAGTCTGTAATCACACCGACACACACTCCTCCCTGATTCGGTGAAAGAATGGAAAAGCTGTCGCTCGCAGGCCACACAGCCATCCCACGCAAACATGTATGCCACACGCATGCACGCTCTCACACAGGAATTTTAAGCAAAGGCAGTGAAAACTTTATGGGCGGTTGAAAGGCTTTTATACACCCTACTCCTCCTCATGTGTTACCGCAGCATACACAGAGCGGTTTCCTTCCTGAAGCATGAGCTTTGGTTTCATTTCGATCTCAAAAAGAACTGGGATCATTATTAAAGGATTTCAGACTGTCTAAAAAGCTTTTTGCTGATGCCTTTTCTTTCTTTGCTTTTCAGCTTTCTAATTCTCGACCTCAACACAGCTCTTCCTGTCAGAGCTCAGTGGAAAATGAGGTTACTTTGTTCTTTTATGAAGTTGAAAGCAAAGAATGTTACATTTTGGTTTCTTTGTACTCATATGATCTACCATGCTGATTAATAGGAAAATTATATATTAGCAGCATCAGAAGATTGTGCCGATTGTCCATTTCAAAATCCATGTGAATAAATAATGTGCATTTTCATGTTGTGAATTTGAAGTTAATATAGAGTAAAATTAGTGTTTATTTAAATTTGACTTGCTATAATGAAATTTAAATATAAACCATATCAATACTAAATGTGTTAAACGTTTGGGGTCTATAAGTTTTTTTTTTTAATGTTTTTGAAAGAAGTCTCTTATGCTTACCATTTATTTCATCCAAAATATAGTAATATTAGTCATGTTGTGAAATATTATTACAATTTTAAATAACTGTTTTCTATTTTACAATATATTTTAAAATGTAAGTTGTTACTGTGATGGTAAAGTTGACATTTTAAAGGAACAGGTTTTATTTCTAATATAATTTTCCTTACTTTCGTAAAAAGTCTTTACTGTCTCTAGTAATCAGTTTAATGCTGCTTTACTGAATAAAAATATTAATTTCTTTCAACAACAACAAAAAAAAGTTTTGAGTGTAATAACCCAAAATAAATACCAGTGAACGTCATGTACAAAGAACTTGATTGACAGCCACACTAATGTCAGAGTGACACTGCTGAGAACATGTTCCCCTGTCAGCTGAAAATCAACATTTATGAGAACAAATCCAAGATAAAAACAGAGAGTACCAGGTAGTGTTTGCTCATGTGATAACAGCTAGCTAAATGTAAGGGTAATGTACTAATGTTACTGCTGTAATAACACACGCCGTTTAGTTACTATTACAGCACAACCGGGTCCGTTTGCCATCATGTGAGAAGGTGCATCTGTCAAGCTTATCTTATTGGTCGATTCAGCAGATACGGAACATTAGCCAATGACAT
Source organism: Sinocyclocheilus rhinocerous (assembly GCF_001515625.1). Lineage (NCBI taxonomy): Eukaryota > Metazoa > Chordata > Actinopteri > Cypriniformes > Cyprinidae > Sinocyclocheilus > Sinocyclocheilus rhinocerous. The sequence continues at coordinate 1,529,677 of NW_015664181.1, read as the reverse complement.
CACTCACAGGCTCATTCTAGCCCTTCATGACCAGTTATCTATTCAAAGAGCTGGTTATTTTATTATAGTCAGTGTGATGGGGACATTTAAGTTATGAGTTTTTACATCATAGAATCAATAGCTTGAGCATTAATGATGATTAGGTCACCCAAAAATGACTTTTCTGTCATAATTTACAGAACAAGAACAGGAGCTGAGATTGCATGCTTCAATAAATAAATAAATATATATAAATAAAAAGTAGTTCATATGATTCTTGTACAATATTTTGATGTCTTCTGAAGTCACTCATAACATGGCATCATGTGAGGAACAAACCAAAATTTAAATCACTATTCAGTGATAATCATCTGTTGAGCTGTTAATTGCTGTGATCGAATCATTGAACTGAAGAACTGAATGAGTCTGATTTGTGAATGAATCAAATAGAACGTATTATGAACAATTAATTGAAAAGGTTTAACTCCAAAGATTTGTTCACAAATCAGCCATCGCCGTGTCTCTGAGCTCTCATGAATGTGCCAGTCAGATGTCAAGATTTTCAGTTTCTGATATAATGTTCAGAATATAGTACATGAGACATGTACCACTTTTATGATGCTTTTGTATCATTTTTAAAGCTTGAAAGCTTCATTCCCCATTTGTTGTAATTTTCAGAGAAATATTGACCTGATGATTATTTAAAACATCTCTTTCACACTGGTTTGGAAACAACATGAGGGTGAGTAAATGACATCGCTTGAATTTTTGCATGAAATATTTCTTTAAAGAAGCCACTGTTTTTATAGCCCTGGCTGAATGGGATCAAATGAATGCCGTCTAGTGTTCCTTTAACTACAGAGTAATTTAACTCTGCAGATAAAACGGATTGTGTCAGGAGCGGGTCATTGGGTGTATATTACATGCTGTTGGCTCACACTAGAGTCTCTCTGTCTCTTAATCACTCACTTATGCATATGTGTATGAGGACATATTTTCCCACCGCACAGAAGCTATTCTGAGTTGTGTTGGGAGATAGGCCAGATTACGTATCTGAGCGGCCTGTGTAGTTGATTGGCTGGCGGCTTCATCAAAGTCCAGAGCTCTGTTAGAGGCGCCATACTGACAGCAGAGTATGGGGGTGTAATGTCAATCATTAGTGGTCTGGTTAATCATAAAGTTCATGAATTGCTCTTATAATAATAAATAGAATTTTACATTTTCTAAGAAAGTGAGTGGCAAAAACGATGCAAGGGCATTGCTAGGTGGTTGCCATGGTGTTTTAGGTTACTGGTTTAAGCCAAAAGAGTTCATAGTCTCTGATGAATTATGAACAATGGTTGCCTTCATCTTATCATACTTAGAATTTTTTGATTCAGAAGCATGCAAACTTATTTTAGTATCTTTAGTATGATATAATATCAAGCAGTGTTATTCTGGTATTATTTACACTCTAAAAAATGCTGGGTTATATTTAACCCAGCATTTTTTAGAGTGTATTTACTGTTACATTTACTGATATTTTAAATTAGCTTTTACTTTTATATTTTCTGTTTTCATTTTAAGTTTTACTAGTTCAGTTTATTCTCTCTCTCTCTCTCTCTCTCTCTCTCTATATATATATATATATATATACACACACACGCATGCACTACAATACACATATAAGTTTGGGATCAGTTAGATTTTTTAAAGTTTTTTTATTCTTTTGTGCTCGTCAAGGCTACATTTATTTAATTAAATATACAGTAAAAACAGTAATATTGTGAAATACTTTTAGATTATTAAATAACTATTTTAATATACTTAAAAATAAAATTTATTCCCGTGGTGGCAAAGTTGAATTTTCAGCATCATTACTCCAGTCTTCAGTGTCACATGATCCTTCAGAAATCATAATAATATGCTGATTTAAAAATGTTTAATCATTTTATTTAAAAAAGTATTTAAAAAAAAAAAGCATTTATTAAAAATAGGAATCTTTTGTGACAACATTAGTGTTTACATTACTATCAATTTAACACATCCTTGCTGAATATAAGTATTTTTTTTAAAAGGTAATGTATGTATATCTGATTTGCGTCTTTTATGATATATTATATTTTAATATTTATGTTTTTGTTATCAAGTTTTTTATGATACATTTATATTTTATTATATTATTATTTATTTTATTTCCGCTTATGTAAAAATAACAATGTCAACAAATATCTTGTGTACACATCCATTTCAACCGCTTGGACTATTTCACCCGCCTGCAGAACCTTCCCAAGAAATGGAAAAATCCTACAGGTTTGGGGCTGAGCTGAGGGTTAGCAGATGATGACAGATGTTTCACTGTGTGTGTGTGTGTGTTTGTGAACCTTTAGGAGTCAGGCATGCAGAAAGCAGGCAATAACAGCTCTCTACTGTATGCGATTTAGTGAGTATGTAAACAATCATATCTGTTAACAGTGCTGAGTAAGTGCTTTGAATATTCTGTACATGAATGTACATCCATATCAGTCTTAGAATGACAATGTTAACTTAAGTAAACAAACCTTCATACCACTAGAGTTGAAGAACTCTCAGTGAAAGTCGGTGAGTCAGTCCACTCGACAGCCATCACAGCTATTTTGTAGTCGTGGAAGTACAGCTCCTGTTTGCTTGAATGGGAAGTCTGTAATATTCAAAACAGTGTGCTAATAACATGATACGATATTCTAAATATTAATATTTATATGCTAAAATTAAAAATGTTTCTGCTAATATTTAGAAACCTGACAGCTGGTAAATGTATGAACCACAGGAGAAGTGTTATCGAACATTCTAACACATAGTTCTGTTGATAGATTTTGAGCAAAAGATGCTACTCACTCTATTTGTGTTAGCATCTGCATAGTTTGGCTCCACGACAGATGAATTTGTACCTGAATTTCAAATGCAGTTCGGACATTGATAGCAGAATATTAAAAGCAGTAGATATTTTCTCCTTCCTTTAAAAGGCAAAGTTGGGGTCAGTAAGATTTTTTTAAGTGTTTGAAAGATGTCCAAGCCTGCATTTATTTGATCAAAAATACAGTAAAACACAGGGTATCACTTTAGTATAGGGACCAATTCTCACTATTAACTAGTTGCTTATTAGCATGCCTATTATTAACATATTGGTTGTTTATGAGTACTTATAAAGCACATTCTGAATTACCATATTCTACATACCTAATCCTACCCATTACCTAAATTTAACAGCTACCTTACTAGCTATTAATAAGCAGCAAATTGGGAGTTTATTGAGGCAAAAGTCACAGTTAATGGTTTGTTAATAGCGAGAATTGGACCTTAAAATAAAGTGTGACCAAACAGTAATATTGTGAAAATTTATTACAACTTAAAATAACAATTTTGTATTTGAATATATTTTAAAAATGCAATTTATTCCTATCATGGAAAAGCTGAATTTTCAGTTCATTTAGTGTCACACGATCCTTCAGAAATAATTTTGTGGAAACCATGATACATTTTTTTCAGGATTTATTGTAAAATATATTCCTTTCTTCCAACAAATAAACCTTACTTTTCAATAGTACTGCATTTTTTTTTTTGTGGTGTGCTTTGCCATATGCTATGCACAAATATACAGTTAGATGCAGTTTAACAGCTTGCACAAGCTCAATCCCTCATTTGGCACTACAAAACTACCATCAGGTTTACTACAGACATGCAGTAAAACACAAAGGTGCAGACATTTATTTTTGTGACTGACTTTATTGACTATGGATTTGTAGGAGTTTCCCTTTTAGATGCAAAAATAATGGGAGGAGAGCATTTAGATAAATAATGCAAGGTTAATTTACTAATGTTTGCGGTAGTCATTTTACTGATGCGCCATTATTTACCTCTCAAAAAAAGCATAACCATTTTGAGCCTGTGTTGTTAGTAGATTACCTGCACCTGATTACTGTCGGCTCTGCTACTGTGCAACCCTCTGCTAATTTGGTAGATTGCATTGGTCATTATGGAAATTATCTGACTGCGTCTGTGTTCTTTCATTTGCACATTGTCAAAACTTTCCACTCCCATTAGTGCTTTTATGAGATTGCGCTCTCACACTAATTTGCCCTGTTTAGTAAATCTGGCCCTAGTTCTGTATGTTCTGTATCTCACCGTCTGTAATGTTTGAGCGCTGTGAGGGTGTAACGTGTGTATTTAGCGTGGATGGAGGCTGCTGAGATTAGTATGCATCCTGAATCCTCTGACAGTATGTATAAGGCAGTGGTCTTAACCATATAAACAGCTTAAATAAACACAAATGCCTGCTGTAAACGGTTCACTGGGTCAAATGGAGACCAACAGCTGGGAGAAGACACAAGTCCCTCTGAAAGACTGACATCTTTTACATATGGTGCAATGATGTTACCATATTTTTGGACATGTACCAAAATATTACCATGCTGCTTTTTAAATGAAATGCACAACTCTAGAGGACGATCGAGAGAGAACGGGGATGGGGTTTGGTGCACAGGAAGTGAGAAAGTGAGTGAAAGTTTATTCTCACAGATCAAGGAATGTGTGATTCAGTGTTGAGCTGTACGGGCTTGTTTTACCAGCAGCATCCTGTCGATGTCAAACCCATTAATGTACAGCTTCACACACACACAGTGTGTTCTTTGGATACTCTTACTGTTATTTCATGTCATTTATGAAATAACTAACCCCTTAGGCCTTGGTAAACAAATAAACCGCCGCCTCTCCCAGTTCCATGATGGATAATAGCAAAGCACAGATGATTTAGTTCAATTGGATTAACTGATATCCTTGGTAGAACATGAATGAGCACATTCTTTCCCATAGGAAAGATGTGAGGGTGTGAATAGGTGATGATATCTTTCCAAATGGAAGAGAGAGAGAGAGCGAGAGAGAGAGAGAGAGCGAGAGAGAGCGAGAGAGAGAGAGAGAGAGAGCCCTGTGGTAAAGGTGGACAATATTTGCATTTCTCAAGGAGTGGTTGTAAAGTTTAAGCCATCATCATTTATAAAACACACTCTTTCACTTTTTCTTTTTTTTACAGTTTCTTTCTCTCTTTATAAGTTGTAGTGTTATTTTAGTGTTATTTTAGTCTATTACATTTTTAGGAATATTTGAATGAGCTTTTTTTATTTTTTCAGATTTTATTTTACATTGAATTTATTTCTAAACAGTTTTAATGTATTAATTTAATTCATTTATTAGTTTTCTTTATGTTTTAGTTTTATTTCAGTTGGTAATTTTAGCGCTTTAACATAAACAACAAAACTACATTTTAGTTTTAGTAAAGTTTTTCGTCTAATATTTAAATATTCATTTATTTCAGCTTAATTTAAATTAGCAAAAATGTTTAATAGTTTAGTTTTAGTTAACGATAACGTCGCTGGACTAAGTTCAGATAAATGTGTGCATAATTATACATGCATTTAATACAATGTCATATTTATTGCAACATTGATTAACAGTGAACACATAAAAACAAACATTAATAACCGAATATAGTATATTAGTCATAAGTTGTGTTACTTGATATTTACAAACACTTAAATAAAGAAGATCTGTTCTACAACCTAAAGAATGTCATAACCCCCTGTTTGTTTGTTTTTTTGAGTACACTCACTAAAGTATGGAAGCCCGTTTACGCCACTGAATAAAAATATTTTTTTAAAAAAAGGTAATTGCGACTTTTTATCTCACAATTCTGACTTTTTTTCACAGAATTGTGAGATATAAACTCGCAATTGCGAGTT
>NW_015664181.1:1505781-1522593 GCF_001515625.1 Sinocyclocheilus rhinocerous | reverse complement strand
TTGTGAGATAAAAAGTCGCAATTACCTCTTTTATTTTTTATTCAGTGGCGGAAACGGGCTTCCATACAAAAGAGGTGGAAAATGTGGACTGGATCAAACAAAAAGTTTTGATGGATTGGGTTGTCAAACAAACTGACAAAGTTATTTTTAATCAGAAATTTTGGAAAGGTTTTAACTCATACTTAACCAAATTGCATTTTAAAGCATCATAGGTGTACTCTTGACAAGACAGCTTTTCCAAAACATAGGCAGCAACATTTTTTTGTTGCTAAAATCAGAGACAGAATTGTATTTTTAACACAGAGGACAGATTGCATTGTGATGGGGAAAAAATGCATTCAAAAGGGGAGAATGAGCCAAGAGAAATGTTGAATATAAATATATCTATTTCAAAACTGAGAAGTATTGACAAAAATAGTTTAAAATGGGTTCTTTTTGCTCAATATTTGATTGTGTTATGTATTTTATCTTCATTAAAGTTAGCTGCTTCTGCATTTCATGTTTGTATGGTTTGTACTGTCAAAATAAGAGTTGTTGGATATGCAGAGGTATATTAGTCTTTTATGGGTTCCTATGATAGTTAGGATGTAGACATTACCCTTGTTCTGTGGAAAGTCGTTCTTGTGAATCTCATTAGGTTTTGGAACAGAGCTCTTGAGTAGCAAGCATCATGTCACCTCAGTGACTCACGTCTTGACAGGTACTGACCCATGTGAAGTGACTAAGACTGTGTATGAGTGGTTTAACAGATACACACTCTCAGGTGAAGTGTGTAGAGGTTTGTGTTGCAGTGGGAGGGGTTGCAGGGATGAGTGCAGCATTTATGGTTTTTCTGAGTCAACATCACAGTTTAAAGTGCTAATACCGAATTGAATGAGTGTCATTTTCTGCAGAGGTGCATTTTTTTGTTGCTAAAATCAGAGACAGAATTGTATTTTTAACACAGAGGACAGATTGCATTGTGATGGGGAAAAAATGCATTCAAAAGGGGAGAATGAGCCAAGAGAAATGTTGAATATAAATATATCTATTTCAAAACTGAGAAGTATTGACAAAAATAGTTTAAAATGGGTTCTTTTTGCTCAATATTTGATTGTGTTATGTATTTTATCTTCATTAAAGTTAGCTGCTTCTGCATTTCATGTTTGTATGGTTTGTACTGTCAAAATAAGAGTTGTTGGATATGCAGAGGTATATTAGTCTTTTATGGGTTCCTATGATAGTTAGGATGTAGACATTACCCTTGTTCTGTGGAAAGTCGTTCTTGTGAATCTCATTAGGTTTTGTAACAGAGCTCTTGAGTAGCAAGCATCATGTCACCTCAGTGACTCACGTCTGACAGGTACTGACCCATGTGAAGTGACTAAGACTGTGTATGAGTGGTTTAACAGATACACACTCTCAGGTGAAGTGTGTAGAGGTTTGTGTTGCAGTGGGAGGGGTTGCAGGGATGAGTGCAGCATTTATGGTTTTTCTGAGTCAACATCACAGTTTAAAGTGCTAATACCGAATTGAATGAGTGTCATTTTCTGCAGAGGTGCCATGAATGATGATTTAATTGCTTAAGCAACTGAATTATTTCTTTTTGAATGCTAACAGGACGGAAGTGAATGCTAATCTTCATCTTCATCAGCAAAGTTTTGTACTTTTTACTTTTACTTTCAAGTGTTTGTGTAGGTTTTTCTGTCTCTCTCTCAATCTTTTACACTTTACCACCTGTTGGACTGGGATTCCTCTCCCAAAGTCTTTCTCTAAAATCACAGGCTCTTTTTTTCTCCTTGCCCTACATTGCGAGTGATGTAATTGAATCATAAAAAAACACTGTAATATACAGTAAAACTGTTGACTACAGATATGACGAAACAATGATTTTGATTTCAACATATGGACGTATATAAGTTTGAGAGCAAAGAAAGGCTGACTCTCATGGGAAATGAATGCTAATCTTCATCTTCATCAGCAAAGTTTTGTACTTTTTACTTTTACTTTCAAGTGTTTGTGTAGGTTTTTCTGTCTCTCTCTCAATCTTTTACACTTTACCACCTGTTGGACTGGGATTCCTCTCCCAAAGTCTTTCTCTAAAATCACAGGCTCTTTTTTTCTCCTTGCCCTACATTGCGAATGATGTAATTGAATCATAAAAAAACACTGTAATATACAGTAAAACTATTGACTACAGATATGACGAAACAATGATTTTGATTTCAACATATGGACGTATATAAGTTTGAGAGCAAAGAAAGGCTGACTCGACTTCATGGGAAAGGGTGGTTACTTTTGAACACTTTTGGCATGATTTACGGTTTCCATGGAAACATCGGCTTCTCTGATTGGTGGTTTGGAATTTGAAAACATACTTTGCTTGCTTTATGCTGCATCTATGAAAAGTGTGTGTAACATGACAACAAATCAAAAATTGCTCATTGAACATTCAAATATAAATTTTTGAAAAGTTAAACAGAATTCTAATGTTGAATTAGATTGAAAATTTAACTCTTATGTATGATTTTATGGACATCTTTGTTTATTTTGGTATGACAAGCTATTTTTGGTTCTGCATTGGGTAACAGTTTGATGTTCAATGTAAAATCTGGTTAATGAAGCAGAACCAGTTCAGAACCACTGATTCAAATTTATGCTGTTTAATGAAATCTTAGGTTACATAGCCATAGTGTGCAGTTGAACTAAAATATCAAGTTAATAAGACATCAATTTGGTAGATTTAATCATTGAAATTGAATCACTTCAAACAATAAATATAAAAATGCAGCATTAAATATAAAGACAGAACATTAAGCCGAGTTGTAATGGCCACCTAAGATAATAATTAATATGTTGCTGAAGTACGAGGTCAGATTACTGTAAATAGGAGATGGGGAATCGATATATGAGTGCAGAGTGTCTGTATTGTAACCAGGGAGGTAAGAGATGAGAACAAGCTTCCACCATGCTTTTAAGGAGACATCCTGAGAAGATATCATGCTACACTCCATGTTATTTTTTGTGGGATATGGATATACAGCATGCACGATATGCTCACCGAAACCATGAATCATTCAGACCCCCAATCAAACAAAAGAGATTTGTGAGAAAAGCATGAAAGAAGACAGAAAAATTGTGCTTGGAGGCATTCAAAACATGTACTAACAGAACGTCAATGCTTTGTTTTTTGACTTTGCACCAATCCGAATCCGGTGCGAGGAATTCCGGCCTGTGTGGGAGTGTGTTTGATTGGTGTGAGCAGTACCAACTTGTATTTGGCCTACTAGGGTTTGGTCTGAAACAGGTTGAAATCTAGAGGGAATGGATTTTGGGTTGAGTAACTTGGCGGGATGTGTTTGCTGATAACGTTGTTCGCTGTGTTTGTGACTGTTGGGTAATGCACGTTTGGAATAACTGAACTGAATGTCTTGCCACAAGCCATGATCTTGCAAAATCAGGAAAAAAAGTCTGTTTATCAGGTGTTTATTGTTTTATTTACGTGGCAAATATGCTTTTCTCACACACACCCACATCCTTTAAAGGCTGCAGCAGCACACACTTACACTCTCATTATTATCTCTGACCTGTTTCCTCTCAAAGTCTGTCAGCTCACACCTTAGTTTGCTGCCTGGAGAGAGTGAATGTGTGTGTGTGTGTGTGTGTGTGTCTCTTGCCCAATTTGGTCATTTTAATATGCGTCATTGCCTCATTTACAATCGCAGGGGGGCGGTAAAGGCAGTCTATGATGCTCTCATGTGTCCCTGGTCACACTTGCCAAGGTGTTCACGAGCCCATCATGTGTTTGTCTTTTCACTCTATAAACCTCAGTTGAAACCACCTGCAGCTCAACGCCTTGAGTAATCCAGCAGCCACATGCTTCGTGCAAAAAACACACTGATTACTGATCAGAATCAGATTCGTATCTTCTGTCAGCACTGATTAATGATCAGATTCAAACTTATCATAATTTTTTCCAAACACGCATTGCTATATTTTAATGTGAAACACTAAAGGAGACATTTTGAAGAATGTTAACGCTGCACTTTTATCATAGAAAATCCTTAATGTTTCATAAAACGTATCATAAAAGAAAGTCATATGACTCTACACATGAAGTCTTATAAAGCCAAATGATAACACTTTGCAAAAAAGCAAACATTATTGTGTGCATTGGGTAAGTAAGGTATAATGCACGGCTAGCTGTGCATTAAATGATTTTAATGCACGATGGGGAGGCCAAGTGGTTGCCTCCATGAAGTGCATTAAAATCGTTTAATGCACAGCTATCCATGCATTATCCAGCTTATACCATGGTCCTTTGCCAGCAAGTTAAAGCTGTTAATTATGTTTTCTGCACAATATTTGACCGGACGGTAAAAATGACGGTTATTTTCGTCAGTTACAGCTCGTTAGCACTAGCATTCTGCCCGCTTCAAATCAGACACAGAGATGAAATAGTGAGGTAAGATCTCATTTATTTGAATGAATTATAGCATTTATTTGAATTAATTATCGAATTCATTATCTCTCTACAAACAATGAAGCTGTGTTTAGTTACTTCAAAAGCAGCGATTTTACCACCTCGTTGCTGAGGAATATCATGTAGCGATCTAGTATCTAGGCTGTTTTATTAATAAAAGTCGAGGGGCAGCGTGACAAGTTTCTGTGTGTGCGCAACTCAATCTGCGATCTATGACCTCCGACCTCTCTCTCTCTGTGTTTGTGTGTGTGTGTGCCTGTTTGTGTGCGAATGATGTGTGTGGATTTGTGTGCATCAATTAAAGCAGCGCATTAATATAGAATGGTGATTAAACTGACTTGGAACAACTACCTGTGCATTAAACGGGTTTAATGCATACCTGCCAGCCAATCAGAATTGAGTATTCACTATTCATATTATTGATTTACAAATATTATTACTGTTCATTGTGTTCACTGTTCATTCACAATCCACCTTTAACGTTAAAAACTAATTAATATATCATATATATTGCTCTTTTGTTAGTTTTGGCTGCTTTTTTGTCCTCATTTGTAAGTCGCTTTGTATAAAAGCGTCTGCTAAATGACTAAATGTAAATGTAAATATCAATTATTCAATTATCTGGAAAGAAAGAAGAAAGAAAGTAATTTAGAATGACACAGGAGTGAGTAAATTGTGACATTTAGGTTTCATTTTTGTGTGACTGTTCCTTTAAAGATTCAGTTAAGGACAAAGGTTTTTAGTTATCTGTATCTCCACTGGCCAGAGGCATCTGTAACACTATCATGTAAGCATAGAGACAGCGATATGACACATTCATTTACAATACGGCATAAACAAGAAGCTAAAATAAGATAAGGGCAACAGAAAATAACAAGCATCTGGAAGGTAGATGACTCATTGTTCTGAGAACAACAAAAAAAGGTAGTAAAATATTATTAGAAAAGGTTGATAGTAAAGGTTCAGGACACACAATGTGAGCAACAATAGAGCAATAAGAGCTAATTGTTATTTTTTGCACCTAAGGACTGTAATACACAATAGGTCAAGATATCCAATGCTAAGGCGTTGACTTTCAGTAATAACCGAGATCTCTGTGCCACAGGTAAAGTAAAGTCCCAGAGAGAGAGAAGCCCCTCCACTCAACAGCCGGCAAATGGGAGGTCAGAACAGGATCCTTGTATCTTGTAACGCTTGAGCGCTAGTCATATGCCTTCGCCATAGTGACTCATAAAGTTGAAAAGAACCGTGACTAATATGACTCAAAGTGTAAACATAATGGACAAACCAAAGAGCATTGAAAATCTCCCTTCTGTTTAGACAAGGAGCGGCAAGGACCCAGTGACAGTTGTGTTGGCAGAGGGGAATCAACTGACCTACTTTCATGATGACGGGGTCTTGATGGAGCTGTAGCATAAATAAACGAATGTATTGAGTTTAAATTGTAATTTGTAAATTGTAAGTATTGAGTTGGATTGTAATCAAACAACATAATTTTGAAGTTTGGACTGTTTATATGAATTTCAGTTTTTTTGTATTGTGTATTGTCCTGTATTGTGTGTAACATTTCCAACTAGGGGCCAGTGTTACTAAACAGGGCAAATTAGCGTGAGAGCGCAATTCCAAACAGCGGCGATGGCCGTGGAAATTTCTGCGGGTGATTTACTAACAACGGCCAAAATTAAAGAAAACAGACGCATTCCATTTACATATCGACCAACGCAAATTAGCGTAGTCGCAAATAAAGAAGCCACAGTACGCTGAAAAGAACCGGAGGCCAAAAAATAAAGGGTTGCAAGAAGTTTTGATAGACCTGGTTTTGCGTGACTGCTAGTTGAAGGTTCCAAGTCGTCTTTTATTTCCTGAAGCAAATTAAAAATAACATGGCTTGGCAAACGTTATGTTCGGATAATGTGTTCTTTTGGCATTCCAAATAATGCCAACAAAACAAAATTAATATGTGTGGAAAAATCCTCTCCCTTCTGCCACATGCTCTCATGCTCACATGTTCTCTGCGGTGCCTCCTCCTAGCAACAACAATTACAGCCATTTCAAGCGCAAAATAGTTTAAGACATGCTTTTTTGGGCGTCAAATCATGGCGCAAATACCAGTAATTTGACGAGCGCAGACATTAGTAAATTGCGTTACGTGAGTCATTTAAATAATCTCCTCCCATAAATTTTGCGTCTGAAAGGGAAACTCCTACAAATGAGTATTCAGTAAGGTTCTTCACTTTTCTTCACAGCGCTTCTTTAGTAAATCCTGACAGTACTATTTTAACGCCAAAAGAAGGTTTGCACTGGCACAAGCTGTTAGTAAAACTGGACCTAGATTTTTACATGTTCTGAAAAAAGTGATAAGGTTTACTAGGGTATCCTAGGTGGTTGCCATGTCTTTGCCAGTTGCCAGGTTGTTGCTATGCAGTTGTGAGAGTGTTCTGGGTGGTTGCCATGTCTTTGCTCAGTTGCCAGGTTGTTGCTGTGCAGTTGTTAGGGTGTTCTGGGTGTTGCCAGGATGTTGCTTTGCAGTTGCTAGGGTGTTCTGGGTGGTTTCCATGTCTTTGCCAGTTGCCAGGTCGTTGCTATGCAGTTGCTAGGGTGTTCTGGGTGGTTGCCATTTTTTTTGTTCAGTTGCTAGTTCGTTGCTATGCATTTGCTAGGGTGTTCTGGGTGGTTGCCATGTCTTTGCCAGTTGCCAGTTGCCAGATCATTGCTATGCAGTTGCTAGGGAGTTCTGGGTGGTTGCCATGTCTTTGCTCAGTTGTCAGGTTGTTGCTATGCAGTTGCTATGGTGTTTTGGGTGGCCAGGTTGTTGATATGCAGTTCCTATGGTGTTTTGTGTGGCCAGGTTGTTGTTATGCAGTTCTGGGTGGTTGCCAGGCCATTGTTATGAAGTGGCTAAAATGTTCTGGGTGGTTGCCCGGGTGTTGCTATGCAGCTACTTGATTGATCTGAGTGTTTTCTAGGACATTACAGTGCAGTTGCTAGGGTGTTTTTGGTTTTCCAGACTGTTGCTATGCAGTTGCTAATGTCTTCTTAGTGGTTGATGTGCATGTAATTTACAGTTTTTATCACCTGCAAGATTAAATCCTATTTGAGCACCTTTCCTCAACATGAGTTATGGTCTAAAGATGAATGGCCCGCTGAAGGTTATCTGTTTGTATAAATCCCTGCACACTGATGTGTACTTACTACTTACTGTAATGTACGTGTGTAAAATGACTACACTCAGCAGCACTATATAATGCTGCAGGGAGAGGTGTATCAGGATGTGGCTCAGAGCTTCTCAGATTTAGTTTGCAACACAAGTAGTGTGACACAGTTCCAATTTTACCAGAAAAAAACTAGTTTTACACACACACACAGCCGTACACATGCAGCACAGCATTCGCTTGTGTTTTTCACCCACTTCCTGTCAGCAAAGAGAGTACTTCCTGTTTTTATGTGGCTCCTGCGGTTACACGTTAATTCTGGATGCATTTTGTTTTACTATATGTGACCTCTGTCTGGCATAGATCAACACTGTTTATCAGCTGTAAACAAAGAACTGATGGACAGACTCATCAGTTTTACCTGCAGGAAACTCAAGGAGCTCAAATCTGAGAATACAGCCATTTACTAAATGTAACTTAAAGGGGTCATATGATACGATTTCAAGTTTTCCTTTCTCTTTGGAGTGTTACAAGCTGATTGTGCATAGATAAGATCCCTGAAGTTGCAAAGACTAAAGTCTCAAAACCAAAGAGATATTAAGGAGGGGGCTTTGTAGAAAACGAAGCGTTTGAGAGAGGCGGGGCATAGAGGACCTACAATAATGTACAGTATTTGAAAAATAATGTGTTTTTTGAACATTACAGCATGTCAACATATTCTGTTACACCAAATACACCAAATAATGATCTTTAAAAAAGCATCATATGACCCCTTTAAATGTAATTTTAATGTTGTACTAAATTTTAAAGTATATGTTAATATAACTAGATTTTTAAATCTAAATACGTGCTTAAAGTCTAAATAAAATGCTATTTTGCTATATGGGACATATTTTGCATTCAAGCCCCAGGCGAAAAACAAGTGCACTTCCATAATGTACTTAAAATGCTCTATTTTCACGCACTAATTTTGTACTTAATATACTAAAAATGATTCTTTAGTACTTCTTAAGAACATCCACATCTTGAATATGAACTAAAATGTGCTTTCAACATCTTTCATACATTAGTACACTCAAGTGTACTACAAGTGGTAACTAAATAAATTTTTAATACAGAGTATGTTAAAAGCACATTTCAGTTCATATTCATGGTGTCTTAAAATTACACAGCTGAGTACACTGAAATGTTCTTGAGATTATTTTAAGAAGTACTAAAGAATAATGTTTAGTATATTAAGTACAAAATTAGTATGTGAAAATAGTGGAAGTGCAATTTTTCACCTGTTAATAAGATGGGTTTTCCCTAGCGAAAAATACATATACTAAAATGTTTTTGAAATACTAAGAGAAAAAAAAATTTCATGCTAAGTATACTACAAATACATTTATATTTATGTACTTAATAAAAAATTATCTCTGCAAATATGCTAAACTAGTATACTTAAAGTCTGCTAAATTGGAACAACTAATTTTGTACTTAATGCGTGCAGAAGTAGTGCCGAAGTACACTGAAGTATATTTGATTGTGTTAAAGTGGAACTATTGCAAGTATAGCCTACTTCAGGTACACTTTAAAAATCTTGCATTTAAAGACCGATATTATTCAAAGATCATATCATCAATAGTGACATTAAAACACATTTTAGGCTTAATATTAAGAAATGTGCATTGTGCACAAGTAGTACTCCAAGTAAAGCTTAATTCTAACTTTTATATCAGTAAATACGTCAGTAAATATTTTAATAGATGTTAACAATACTTAGTATGAAATAAATGTATTTTAAATATATAACTTTTTTTTACTAGGGTTGTCTTGCATTTATTATGCCATTTTCACATGAACTTCTTAACCTTTGGTTTCATTTTTGCTGTGAAGTGTCCTGTACAGATGTAAGGGAAAATACAGGGTTATGAAGAAAGCGTAGGAGGAACAATGGCTCGAAAAAGGACACCCATCCTCCTCTGCTCGACTTGGGAGGGGTAAAGTATACTTAAGTTACCCATTACGGCATTAGTCACGGTAAAAGCACAGTATTTTACCACTTGTAGTGGCGGAAATGCTTGTGTGAGAAAGTTACAGTATGATTGGCATTTTAAATGGAGTAAATTCATTAGCAAGAGCCATTTTTTCTGCCATATTTAATGCACATACCCTAAGACCCCTCACAGCTTTTCACACCATAGATCTATTCACAGAAACTCTCTTTCATCTCGGCGGCATCTCTGTCTCAATTCACACATAGCTGAGACAGAAATAGCAACCATCCCTAAAATGGCATTTGGTGTGAAGACAAGACTCATGACAACTCTCCTTTGATCATACTGCATTTTACAGAAGAACAATAAGTACTTGTACTTAACATTTCATGCTCTCCATCTTTCTTTCAGGAAGTCAATTTGTCCTCCTGCACTGCTCTGGCAAGAAAAAGCCATCTGAAGGCATGAATGTAAATAGAGCATAGGTCTGTGGTTTATGGGAGAGAGAACCTACGCAATAAAAAACAAAGGGCCTACGTGTTACAGCAAAAGCCTACACTAAAGGGAAATCGCACACTTTTACGCAGTGGTGTTTATTTGTGTTGCCATTGTGGGCCGCTCTCTATTGCCGCACCACTGAACTACAGGCCTGAGAGGAAGTTTCCAGTGCGGTTATCATGACGAGGGTCTTGGAGTCCAGGAAGTTCATGCAGGAAGTTTTAAACACTTTTTCATATATGTTCTATTATATATTTTGGAGTGTTTTGGGGGTTTAATTTTGCAATAGTAACTATATTTATTTACTTATACTTAGGGTATTATAAGCAAGACAAGTATTGAAATTTGGTGTGAAACTCACTGACAATCAGACAATAAAATGTTGAAAACATTCCAAACTTATTTTGAGTTTATATCGCAGTTCTGACTTTATTGCAATTGCGAGTTTATATCTAGGAATTCTGACTTGTTTCACAGAATTGAGAGACATAAACTCGCAATTGCGAGTTATAAAAGTCCAATTCTGAGGGAAATAGTAATTTCTTACAATTGCGTATTATAAGTCAGAATTGAGAGATATGAATTGTGAGCTTTTATCTCAATTCTGACTTTATTTCTCAGAATTGCCAGTTCATATCATGCAATTCTGACTTCATAACACCCAACTGCGACTTAATAACTCGCAATTCTGACGTTTCTGATGTAATTCTGATGTAAACTTGCACTTGCGAGAAAAAAGTCAGAATTGTGAGATAAAAAGTCGCAATTACCTTTTGTATTTTTTACTCAGTGGCAGAAATGGGCTTCCATGTGTTGGTGAGTTTTGCATGTGTTTGCAGTTATTGTGCAGTGTGTCATTGTGTTTGCGGCCTGCTCGCGGCATATGTGATGGTGATCAGAGCTGCTTCTTTAAAGGGTCACTCCTGAAGCACTCATGCTTGACTTTCCCTTCTGTCTCCATCACTCTCACTCTCTCCTGTTTATCTCAACAGTGCTAAGAGAAATGACATCCGACAGGGACGCAGACAAACATTTGTCCAGATGAGCTGCAGTAACAGGATTGTGTTTGGACAGGAGCTTCTCTCTGTAGGGAACAAGGTGACAGTTGATCAGCTCAAGCACACTTAATGTGACGCAAACTAAGATCTGGGGATGTAAATGTTATTCAGTGTTATTGGCCAAACCATGCGTGCCCACAAAGGTTGACAGTGTCTCAGATCCTCCCTCTGTAGTGATGACGTCTAATTCTAAACCACACCATGTTATTTTGAGACAGGTATATTAGACGCATGTTGGCAGCGTTTCATAACTTGTTTACTGAGACGCTCTCATCGCATCTCCCCGATAGATTTTACTTGTGTATTTATAGACTGGACACAAGAACCACATGAGGGAGCAATCAGTCAAAACTGTTTACTCAAAATTTCAAGTTAAGTGCAGTTAGAATGCGTGTGTTGTAAAGCAAAGATCTAGCGTTCTAATCTACAGTATTCATTTTGGTCTTGATTTATGTAACATTAATTTCTATCTGTAATTTCTTGATATGTTAATGTGAGGTTCATGTATTGTTGAAATAGGGATTACCTTCATCTGAAACTAGTCAAGAAATCTTTTTTCATATCTTTTTCTGACAGTTAACCTGCACCACTTGTTGTAACCATAGAAAAATAACCTTAATGGTTTTAAATTTCCTTTATGAAAAATATAATTTCTTTTTTTTTTTTCAAGACCCTGATATTGTTGACATAATATCATTTGATTCGTCCTATTATTGTTGAAATGGTGTCTGACCTCAATGCAGATTCTCTGAAGTGAAACGCTGGAGGATTCTAAGAATGAACCACATGCAGAACTTTCTTTGCGGTTCTGATGATTCATCCACCCAACCGTGAGTTCACATCGATGACTAGACTGCAGCTCTGACCAAATTCAACTGGTATTTCGGTACTGTACATGCACACGCTTTTAAACAGTCAAACAATTTTCAACAACCTATCTCAAATGTGTTTATGATTTATATAGGCTCAAACAAAACCACATTCGTGCTCATTTTAACAGAAAGGAAAACATTGGGCAACAACAACATTTAGCTTTAGATGTCACTAAACACCCAATTCAGGGGGGTTAAAAGATAAGAAAAGATGGCATCAGCTATAAGGCTTTTGATTCATGCGATCTGGGTACTTCATCAAGGTGAACTCTTTGTTCAGAAAGACGAATTGTCTTTTAGGTACACTAGATAAAGGCTGCACTTTATTCTTTATAAAGGAGTTCAGACCTCAGATAAGGCATCCGTCTGGCTCTCGTCTCCTTTCCTTTGGTCTTTTAAAAAAGGAGGCTCCTTGTCTTTGCTCTTTGGTTGTTTCTTTAAGGAGTTCCTCACCTTCTGACCCCAGACCTGAGAGACATGCTCCAGTATACACTTCTCCAACAGGGGGAGGTCAAAACTTAGAAAGTGGCAAATGCACTCCTATGCAGAGATGGGGATTTTTTTTTCTTTCTTTTTACAGTTATAGAAATGATAGAATCAGTGGAAAGAGATCAACTGATTTCTCTAGTTTGTATTTAAATTTAGAAGTGGTAGTGAGAGTGATTGGTTACCAAGTGATTTATAATTAGGGTTCCTGCAACACCAGTTGGTTAAGTTGTTTAATGACAAAAAGTGTACTGCAGGTATTTTATTGTTACTCTAATATGCTGTAAAAATGTTTAATCAGGTAACTTGAAAATGAGTTTTAATTAAAGTCCAGTATATAATTGAATATATTTAAATCAATGTGACTAAATTAGGTTATGTCAGCAAATACTGGTCATATCAGGTTGAAATAAATCTTTGAAGGCACCAACTGAAACTCCTTTTCTCCTTTTTTGTTCTCCAATTAATTAATTTATTTTTTACATAAACCTATTTTCTATTGCTACTGTCCACTACTGAATAAATATGACTTAAATGTCAATTAAATATTATTTAAAAATATGTTTTATATATTTAAACAAATATTATTATTTTTTATTTTATTTGTTTGTTTGTTTGTTTATTTATTTGTTTGTTTTAAATTTACCCTCGACCACATCCACCATCATGGTCAGATGCTTTTGCTAAGCTTGTCATGCTGCATTTTGGGTTTGCTTAAAATTGTATTTAAAATTTTAAAAAATAATAATTTTGGTACCCGTTGTTATCTTCAAAATAAAATTAAAATGTGTAGGTAAATAACAGTGAGATTATATTTTAGCACTGCTCAACAGAAATTTGCAGAAATTTCAAAACTGGCCCATGCTGGATTGGTGCCGGTCTAGCTAGTTGGCTATGATAGCCGTGCTGTTCACCAGTTGGTGAAGTTGGTCAACCAGCATTGTCTGTGAGATGACAGACTGGTTGGCCAAAGGAAGTCATACTGGATACAGCTAGTTATGAAGCCGGTTGGGGACCAGCATGTAAAACATAACATATGTTGTTGTTTTTAAGACACTTTCTCTGTCTGCAAGTTGTCCAGTTTTTAGCTCTTCTTAATTTCATTTAATGTTGAGCGTGCAGATTACGCCTCCTGCTAATAGCCATGTAAAGACATCAGCATCTGCTGCCTCTGTTCCAGGACCAGTGTCGAGTTACGTGCAAATGGATCCTCATTACTGCACAAAGAGGGTTCAGTGAACTTCAGATTCCTGACGTATCTCAGCTGGCAGTTGGGTGATAATCTGTAAACTGTTTGCAAACCCTGATTCAGGACCACACTGATTACATCTAGACTCAGATAAGACGAATCGTTCGTTTCGAGTTTGCAACGGAGCTTGAATCTTGCTGAACTCATGTAATATGAAAACATTCATTTGTTCTCTCTTATTGTAAACCCCAAAATCATTCAATTATTCCATTCTCGTCTTTCCAAACTTGTATGATGTTATATACTTCTTTTTTTTTTTTTTTTTTTTTTTTTTTACAGTTTCTGTCCCTATTTACGTTGAGTGAATGGAAAAGTGCAGCCTGGACATCCTATAGAATAAGGCGACATGGAAGTGAGTTTCTTTTTTGTGAACTATCCTTTTAAGAAGGATTTGCATAATAAGTGCTTTAGCCAAACCTTGCACAGCAAACTCATGATCTCAAATGGGTTCATGTGGGCTAACTGGTTTATAGTATAAAGTTCAGTTTGATGTTCTGTAAATAAAATGTCTTTTGCAGCCGGTCATTAAGTGAATGATCTGTTTTCATCCGCAGACGTGACCATTTGCATTTCCATATGTAAAAATCTTTTAAAAAAGAACGTTCTGTAATTATGCCTTTTACTCGCCACCAATTCAGACGAACTATAAATCACGGCAAACACAACTGCGTCTGAGGAATGTGAAACGGTTTGCCCCACTGCAGACACAGACAGATACACAGATGCTAGAACACACACACACTCTCTCCTCTTACACGCTCACGTACTCCGGCATATATATACTGTCCTTTTGTCTCGTTTCACGTCCCTCAGCTGTCCACTGTCACTCACCCCATTTCATGCTGCTGTCACAGGACATTTTCCCACAAATCTCCCACGCACATGTTCCCTCTGACAGTTCACACACGTGCCAGAAACACACACAGCACACACATTCAACTCTGACGGGTCCGAAGTCGACATAAAATCAAAATTGACCCTTTGACTATTTACTACACATTTCTGGTCTGACTGTGAATGATTCATTGGCGAATAAATTCCAAATGATTTTTTTGTCTTCATAATCTCACTCTGCCTCTGAATTGACTCTCCTCTTTCGTTGACGTCACCTATTGTTAACCAATAGCCAATAACTATTTTATATTTTAGAAAAGTCTTAGTCTGGTGAGAAAAAGCCTGCTTTGTAGGATCCAATAAGTTTCTGAGGAATAAATTCAAGTCCCATCCAAATTTTTTCCCATTAAATATTTTATTTTACTCAGAAAAACTAACATCATATTACAGAAGTACAATGAATTGTATACAGGGGTATCACTGTGGCTCTCAAGAACAGCATTTGCAAGACATTTTTACTTTTAAAAGCAGGGGAAGTTTGACAAAACTACATGTTCTAAAATTACAAACAGCATATGTTGATTTGCTTATGATTTGTTTAAAATAATATGATTTTAATTGAATTTTTTCAAACTGGGAATACAAAGCCAGAAGAAACGAGAACACATTTTTTTGAATATTCAAATTGAAAATTAAATTGAATGAACATGTGCTGTGACATCAGACATTCTGAATCTGTATGAAATTACATTTATATTTCCATTTGTGAAATCACATTGAAAATAATTTTTAATCAATACTTTTGTCTTGTTTTTCACTAACATAGTCTAAATACTAATGGTATTAGACTATTTTAGTGGAAAACAAGACAAACAAGGCAAATTTACATGAGAATCAAAGCTATTATGAAAAATGTCTTGAATTAACTTTGTTTTTCTTTTCCCATTGGCAAATTATTAAGTGTAATATTATATTAAAAAACTATTTGCCAGTGGGGTAAGAGAAATGCAGTGCATGAATTTAGACAAATTAGTGTTTTTTTATTACCTGAAAACCAAATTTCCTGCAACACGCTTGAGCATTCGAGGAACTATCTGAACATCAAGATAATTTTATCTGACCAAATTAAAACGCATATCCAGAGAGAATGTGCTGGTGTCACATGAGGATTCGTTCTGACTAACCTCTATGATAGGGTTCTGTCTGTGTGCCACATGGTGAATACAGAGAAATCCAACTTCTCAGAAGGAACTCCCTGGAATGGACCAGAGTGCATATAATGCAGTGCCAAGACTTACTACTATCTTTGTATTCCTGCGTTTTTATCAAGTTGGCATTCATACAGTGACCTGAACAATCCAATTCACTTCACACACACATTCACTCATTCGAACTCTCGTTTGTCCTCTTCACAGAAAGTCATCTGGCCTTGAAATCATAGTGATACGTCAGCCACCAAACAAACACCCATATGCACACATGCATATCAATCAGCAGGGAATGTAAACCAAGCTTTGCTGAGTACTGTAATCATGTTCTACTGAACTTTGTCCCAGTATTTGGAAGGACTTCTTGGTCCCTTTAATTCAGTGACATGTGTACCCCATGCATACTTGGAAAGATGTTGATTTTGCTTGGGAAAACCCTTTAAATCAGAAATATAAAATAAGTAATCAAGAGTTTTCTGATATGCATAATTTCTCTCAATAATACTTTTTTCTTTCACTAAAAAGACCTAAAGCTATTAAATATGCCATACTGCAGCTGTAACCGTACTTGAGGCAAAACTGAGTCAAAAACCTACAATCTGCTCCCCAACATCTTTATTTTGCAATGCCATCATCTTAATTTGAATACATTTCCACGAAATAATCCCCTGTAGGCAGATTTCTGTGTATCTTGTCACATTCCTGTGTGTTGAGGAGCTTATCATGTTCTTCTGATCTCTGTAGCTGTAGGAACAAGCTGAAGAAGTTGAGAAATACATGCTGGCGGTTATTCTGAAAATGTCTGTTTCCCACCGGAATTAAACTTATACAGGTGAATCTCGTGCGATAAGAAATTATAAAGAAATCGTAAGCTTTACTTTACAAGTGTCATGACAATTAAGCACATTTCAGCCCCAATTCCCATTACTTTAAAGGGTTAGTTCACCCAAAAATGAAAATTCTGTCATTAATTACTCACCCTCATGTCGTTCTAAACCCGTAAGACCTCCGTTC